>NW_026578304.1:0-104126 GCF_029603195.1 Condylostylus longicornis | reverse complement strand
TATTATATTATAATAATAATAATAATAATAATAATAATAATAATAATAATAATAATAATAATAATAATAATAATAATAATAATAATAATAATAATAATAATAATAATAATAATAATAATAATAATAATAATAATAATAATAATAATAATAATAATAATAATAATAATAATAATAATAATAATAATAATAATAATAATAATAATAATAATAATAATAATAATAATAATAATAATAATAATATAATAATAATAATAATAATAATAATAATAATAATAATAATAATAATAATAATAATAATAATAATAATAATAATAATAATAATAATAATAATAATAATAATAATAATAATAATAATAATAATAATAATAATAATAATAATAATAATAATAATAATAATAATAATAATAATAATAATAATAATAATAATAATAATAATAATAATAATAATAATAATAATAATAATAATAATAATAATAATAATAATAATAATAATAATAATAATAATAATAATAATAATAATAATAATAATAATAATAATAATAATAATAATAATAATAATAATAATAATAATAATAATAATAATAATAATAATAATAATAATAATAATAATAATAATAATAATAATAATAATAATAATAATAATAATAATAATAATAATAATAATAATAATAATAATAATAATAATAATAATAATAATAATAATAATAATAATAATAATAATAATAATAATAATAATAATAATAATAATAATAATAATAATAATAATAATAATAATAATAATAATAATAATAATAATAATAATAATAATAATAATAATAATAATAATAATAATAATAATAATAATAATAATAATAATAATAATAATAATAATAATAATAATAATAATAATAATAATAATAATAATAATAATAATAATAATAATAATAATAATAATAATAATAATAATAATAATAATAATAATAATAATAATAATAATAATAATAATAATAATAATAATAATAATAATAATAATAATAATAATAATAATAATAATAATAATAATAATAATAATAATAATAATAATAATAATAATAATAATAATAATAATAATAATAATAATAATAATAATAATAATAATAATAATAATAATAATAATAATAATAATAATAATAATAATAATAATAATAATAATAATAATAATAATAATAATAATAATAATAATAATAATAATAATAATAATAATAATAATAATAATAATAATAATAATAATAATAATAATAATAATAATAATAATAATAATAATAATAATAATAATAATAATAATAATAATAATAATAATAATAATAATAATAATAATAATAATAATAATAATAATAATAATAATAATAATAATAATAATAATAATAATAATAATAATAATAATAATAATAATAATAATAATAATAATAATAATAATAATAATAATAATAATAATAATAATAATAATAATAATAATAATAATAATAATAATAATAATAATAATAATAATAATAATAATAATAATAATAATAATAATAATAATAATAATAATAATAATAATAATAATAATAATAATAATAATAATAATAATAATAATAATAATAATAATAATAATAATAATAATAATAATAATAATAATAATAATAATAATAATAATAATAATAATAATAATAATAATAATAATAATAATAATAATAATAATAATAATAATAATAATAATAATAATAATAATAATAATAATAATAATAATAATAATAATAATAATAATAATAATAATAATAATAATAATAATAGTAATAATAATAATAATAATAATAATAATAATAATAATAATAATAATAATAATAATAATAATAATAATAATAATAATAATAATAATAATAATAATAATAATAATAATAATAATAATAATAATAATGATAATAATAATAATGATAATAATAATAATAATAATAATAATAATAATAATAATAATAATAATAATAATGATAATAATAATAATAATAATAATAATAATAATAATAATAGTAATAATAATAATAGTAATAATAATAATATTAATAATAATAATAATAATAATAATAATGATAATAATAATAATGATAATAATAATAATAATAATAATAATAATGATAATAATAATAATAATAATAATAATAATAAAATAATAATAATAATAATGATTATAATGATAATAATAATAATAATAATGATAATAATAATAATAATAATAATAATAATAATAGTAATAATAATAATAATATTAATAATAATAATAATAATAATAATAGTAATAATAATAATAATAATAATAATAATAATAATAATAATAATAATGATAATAATGATAATAATAATAATAATAATGATAATAATAATAATAATAATAATAATAATAATAATAATAATAATAATAGTAATAATAATAATAATAATAATAATAATAATAAAAATAATAATAATAATAATAATAATAATAATAATAATAATAGTAATAATAATAATAATAATAATAATAATAATAATAATAATAATAATAATAATAATGATAATAATAATAATAATAATAATAATAATAATAATAATAATAATAGTAATAATAATAATAATAATAGTAATAATAATAATAGTAATAATAATAATAATAATAATAATTATATAAGCGTCCTTGTGGCCGTGTAGGAGCTTCATCGGTGGGACCTGGGGGATCAGTCCCAGGATAGCACTGTGGCTATATACGGCCCTTGCTAGGCCCATCGTCACCTACGCGTCGATTGTATGGTGGCATAAGGCTCGTCGTTTGTATGGTGACATGCGTATAAATGCGACCCTTGATCCGTATTGCACCGTTTTCCAAGCCGAAATACATGAAATAGAGATCTGTCTGAAAGTCAATTTAGAAAGATAAAAACCGTACTATCTATGTGTTTTCGGACAGCAGGACTGCATTGTTGGCGTTTCATTCAGCTGAGGTTCAGCTGAGGAGCGGATTCACCGCAGAATTGCAGGGAATTAACAGGAGCCGGGTTCGCGCTATTGCGAATTTTCTTCACGGGGCATTGCCCAGTGAAGTACCCCCTGCATAGGCTGGGGAAGTCGGACTCCCCTCTGTGCAGATTTTGTGGGGGCGGTGAAGAGACCGCCGTGCACATCCTATGCGGTTCTCCGGTGCCGGGATTGTCTTGGACGTGGGTTTCTAAGTGTTCGGGAACTTGTGTCTAACTCTCTTGGAGATATCTTCGGCTTTATAGTTGGGACGGGGATATTATAGGTGGGAGCGTGGGGGATGCTACAATAAGTCAGGAATGGGTGCGGTGGCTGGGTGAGTTGCTGCTGCCCCACTCGGTTCCATTGAAAATCTAATCTAATTATATGAGCTTATTATGTCATAAATTTTTTTTAATCAATTATTATCTGGGCATAAGTTATATGAATTTTTGAACACATGCATTAAAATAATATTATGGTTTAATTAAGCCCATAATCAAAAACCATAATCTATATAATAATAATAAAACTCATAATCGAAATACAATAACAATCTGAATTTAGGTAATAAAACATAACATGCACTAAGTATTCTAGTTTAAAATGTTGGTATATATAATAAGGGAATTTGTATGAAATGTGTGAAGTATGCCTTTTTCGCATGTTTTTTAGACACATTTAACACATTTTACTGCAAAGCTATTAGAGACAGGGGAAAATATGATATGGGTCAACTTTTGTATTTCATAATATAACACAAATTTTCGAGAAGTTTCGATTTAAAAAAAGAAGCAAATATGACTTTTTTTAACCAGTCATCTGTAAAACAAATCCCCGATTACTCTATGTCGCATGGTTTCAAAGTTTTAAGTATTTATTTATATGCAGGAAAAATAACTAAAAAATTAAACATCGGAACATGGAATGTTCAAAGCTTGTATGAGGCTGGTAAGATTGATAATGCAATGTTAGAAATGATGAGGCTGAACATCGATGTACTCGGTATTAGTGAAACGTGGTGGCCAGGTGCTGGAGAGTTCCGAAAGGGTGATGCAACAATTTACTATTCCGGTAATCAGAATAAAAACCATAGGAATGGAGTGGGTATAATTGTAAGAGGTACCGCCGCGAAATGTGTTTCACTATTTATTCCTAAGTCTGACAGAGCGATGCTACTCAAAATCAATGCAAGACCTGTTAACATCAATCTAATTCAGGTATATGCACCAACAGCTGACAAAAGTGATGAAGATATTGAAGAATTCTACAACAACATAGAAGAACTGCTGAAAATAACTAAGCCACACGAACTTAATGTCGTATTGGGTGACTTTAACGCCAAGGTTGGCTCTACTAAAGTAGAGGGAGTCATTGGCCCTTTTGGTTTGGGTGAAAGAAACGAAAGAGGAGACAGACTGGTTCAATTCTGCCAAGAATACAATATGAAAGTCACCAACACGTGGTTTAGATTACCCCCAAGAAGGCTATATACATGGAAGTCGCCACAAGATAGTAAACCATATATTGTCCGAAACCAAATAGATTTCATAATAGTTAACAAAAGATTTAGTTCCTTCGTTTCGAGGGTCTGCACTTACCCGGGTGCCGATTTGACGGCAGATCACAACCTTTTACTAGCTAATATTAAAACAAAGCTAGCGGTCTTTCGAAAAACCCCACAGAGACAGAAACTTAATGTAGCTGGATTGAAAGATGACTCGACAAATAATATAACATCCGTTGAAATCAATCGAAGGCTCAGTGAAATCGATTTGGAAACAGATGACATAAACAGCATCTGGACAAAAACCAAAATGGTTTTGAATCAAGTTGCAAAATCAAAGCTGGGTGTAAAACAACACGTCTCAAATAACAACTGGATGACAGGCGAAATAATAGAATTGATGGAAGAGAGACGAAAGTATAGAAACATCAATCCAGAAAAATATAAACAGTTAAATGCAGTCATCCAAAGAAAAATCAGGAATGCCAAGAAAGACTGGCTCAACCAGCAGTGTGATGAAATGGAAAGACTGCAACAAGCCCATGACGACTTCAACCTTCATAAAAAACTAAAAGAGGTATCTGGTATCTACAGGAAGAAAACTCCATCTCTCCTAGTGAACAACGAAAACAAGATGGTTCATGAAATGGACGTAAAAAAGCAAGTTTGGGAGGAATACATCAAAAATCTATTTTCAGACAACAACAGATCAATTTTACCTGATATAACAACAGAAAATCTAACAGGTCAACCAATCATGAAAAGGGAAATTGAACAAGCCATCAAGTTGGCCAAAGATAATAAATCTACGGGCCCTGATGAAGTCCCAGCTGAAATAATAAAACTAATAAATGAAGAAAACTTGGGAATATTAGTAAAGTTGTTCAATAAAATATATGACACAGGAGTATACCCCAATGATTGGCTAAAATCGACCTTCATCACCTTGCCAAAGAAAACCAACGCGAAAAAGTGTGCAGAATACAGGCTTATCAGTCTAATGAGCCATACCCTGAAAATATTTCTTAAAGTCATCCAGAACAGAATATATAAAAAATGTGAAACAGCCATGGGAAAGTCTCAATTTGGTTTCAGAGCAGGAATGGGCACACGTGAAGCTTTATTTTGTACAAAAGTTTTGGTAGAAAATTGTAAAGATGTGCAAAAGGATGTATTTATTTGCTTCATAGACTTTGAAAAGGCCTTTGACAGGGTACAGCACGATAAATTGATCGAAATCTTGCAAACCATTGACATCGATCAAAAAGAAATTAACTGTATCCGAAACTTATATTGGAAACAAACTGCTGAGGTCAAAGTTGAAACTGAAACAACAAAAGAGGTAGAAATTCTTAGAGGCGTAAGACAGGGCTGCATTCTATCACCACTACTTTTTAATATCTATTCAGAGCACATATTTAAGGAAGCACTCAATGATGTAGATGAGGGTATCAAAGTAAACGGTATCAATATTAACAACATAAGATACGCTGATGATACAACTTTGATAGCAGGAAGCTTAGAGGGTTTGCAAACGTTGATAAATAAAGTAAACCACCACAGTAAGCAATTCGGTCTACTCATCAACATCGACAAAACAAAATATATGATAGTGAGTAGGAAAAACACATTCAACAATACAAATCTTACTATAGAAAACAAGACATTAGAAAGAGTGGCCAAGTTCAAATATCTTGGATGCTGGCTTAACGAAAATTGGGGCTCTTCAGATGAAATTAGATGCAGGATTGAAGTTGCTAGAGCCATGTTCTTTAAATACAAAAAAGTGCTTTGCAGCCATGATCTCAATTTAACACTGAAAGTCAGATTCATAAAATGTTACATATGGTCAGTGTTGTTGTATGCAATGGAAGTATGGACTCTGAAAGTGGATGATATGAATAGAATTGAAGCTTTCGAGATGTGGTTATACCGAAGAATTCTGAAAATTCCTTGGACAGATAAAGTGCCCAATGTTGAAGTGCTGAGAAGAGTCAACAGAAAGCGTGAATTACTTACAACCATCAAGCGCCGAAAAACAGCATACTTGGGACATATTATGAGAAATGAGAAGTATCACCAACTACAACTGATAATACAGGGCAAAATCCATGGAAAAAGAGGAATTGGTAGAAAACAAATATCGTGGCTCAGAAATATTAGAAATTGGACGGGCTTAAGAAATATAACGGAATTGATGACATCAGCAAAAGACCGAACAACGTTTAACGGAATAATAAACAACATTGCATAAGTCAAGTAGATCGCCAACATTCGAAATCGAATAGGCAGAAGAAGAAGAAGAAGGAAAAATCCGGTACATTTTTTTTTTCAGAGGCGATACAGATTTTTTTTTGTATCTCGAAAACAAGTATATCCGCTTTAAAGAAAATTTTTAATTTAATAAAATAAAACTTAACCTGTTTAAAGGTCAATTGATAAATGGTGTGCAGACGTGTATTTTTTTTGTTAATTTTCACTACCCTTTGATAAACACTTCCAGGTAAGCAATATGACGCATAATTTGATTAAGGTATATGTGAATCACGTGTGTTGTACATTAAACTGCTTTATTGTAAATAATAACTAGAAGCCCTTAGTACGAATCACACTAATTTTAAATATTTCTGAAAACAGTAAAACAAAATCACCTGTGAGCGAGTTATCACAGGTGCAATCCTACTATTTAGATTTCTCTTAGTATATATATAAGTAAAAGTGCTACATATATAAAATTAATTTAATGAAGGAAGGAAAACCAAAACTTAGATAAGATATGCCGTTAGCTCGCAAAATACAAAAAGTTACTTTCATATACCCACACTGCTCATTATAGTCAATCAATAAGTAATGATTTGCAATGAACATGAACTGTATGCCCAAAAATGTATACTTGTCCCGTATTTCTTGTTTTATTTACTTTCGGATGTATCACTCACATCGACTATATACCAATCAAACCTTAACTATTATATGCAGAAAAATCTGCATACACCAAACGTTGATACATTATTTGCATTGAAAAAAGCTTAATTGTGTAGTTAATTTAAAATTTTTTTTTCAACTTTTTAAAATATATTATTTCTTTTTGTATAATAAATGTATAAAAGCTCTACGTACAAGATCACATTACTTATAGTCACTTACGTAATTTATAAAACTAACAGAAAGTTGGGTATCCTTTTTTTTTTTAAAATTTCACGCAGCAACTTTGGCATCGAATGAGCAACTTTTGTATTTTCTTTAACTTTGATTTCGGACCATTCTTCTTTTAAAACATCTTTTAGCACACTTTTGGAAGTTATGTACCATTCGCGAGTTTTATATTCCAATAAATTCTATAAATATTCTATTGGATTCAAGTCGGGTTATTGGGGTGGTGTGTGCATCTGTTTTTTCATATTATAAAGTAACCACAGCTTCACAATACCAGCGGTATGTTTAGGATCATAATCGTGCTGAAATTGATATTCCTCCTGTAGATTCAATTTCTCAACACCTTTTTTAGCACTTTTCCAAACATTTTTTGAAATAAAGTGCTTATTAGTTTCACTCTGTCCGTCCGTCCGTGGACATGTTTACAAAACTTTTACACCCTTGAAGATAGAAAGCTGAAATTTTATATGTCCAAAGACCTTTACTAAAAACTTATTTCCGTAAAACAAAATTTTTACCTATCTCACCCCCTCTAAAAGTTATAGCCCCCCAAAACCCTGAATATGACCTTTTTTAACTATTTGTTGCAATGAAACCGTAAGTATTTTAGAAATTTTGCAAACGCAGAAAGGCAGTGGCTTGCTTCCTCTATCGTGGCATACTATAGTTAACACTAATCATACCAAGACTTAATATATACCTATTTTTACCATAGCGGGTCAAATGACCCGTTGTGGTAGATATCGGTATACAACAAGAATTACTCAGAATAAACAAAACAAAACAAACAAAAAAAATTGTTATAACTGTACATTAATTACTTAGAAAAAGTCATGAAGTCAAATGTGCAACCGCAATAAAATTATACGTGCATTTCCAATGCAAAAGTTCAAAATGGGTCATTTGACCCGTTATGGTATGTTTAGTGTTAAACTTCAGAAAAACAAAATGGCCGTTCAAATTTACCGTTATCTTAAGTCGTTTTTTTCCAAATTCTTGATGTCATTTTTCTTCAAGACCCCAGCCTGAAGAACTTTGAAATTTTAGGAGCTTTTAGACATTAACAAAGAATTCATTTCGTTAGAAGAAAATTTTTTCCCATCTTCACCCCCTCCCAAGTTATCGTTTCTTGAAATTTGTAAAATTTGAATTTTCGACGCCTTATATTTCCGAAACTGCAAGCTTTTTCAAACTTCTAACGGTAAATTTCATGACATTAAAAAATATAACTATTTTTTTTAGCTTACGTAATTAACCCTTAAAATTGAGCATTATGTCAAGCCCTCTTTAAATTAATTTTAGTTTTATTTCAAAGACTGATATAAATCGTAGTTTCGTATATGAATGAAAATATTTTTAATAGTGTGGTAGATATACTAGACTGTGTTTAAAAGCAGTATTTTTACGAATTGTTTAATGGAAAAGTGCTACAATACATACCATTGGTTTGACCCAATTTTATTAAAATTTGTTTTAAAAAATCTAAATAGCACTTTTTCTTCGTAGTCGATTCTATAAATTTCAATTCTCCTACACCACCATGTTTGACTGTTGGTAGTAAATTTTTCTCGTTTAGAGCTGTACCATATATGCGCCACACCACCTGGCGTCCTTTTTTCCCACAAATACAAAATTTGCTCTAATCTGAAAATATAGCTTTTTCCCAGAACCTGAGCGGTATATTAATATGCATTTTTGCAAATTCTGATCGTTTTAAATGATTTATTCTGATAGGTATAAACCGATTGAATTATACCCTGCAGCTTTCGTTGTTGTATAGCAATTACCCAAACCTATAACTGGACGCACAACTGCCAAGTTTCATGAATCTGACTTTATTATTTTTTCAAATATTTCAAATAAGCTTTTGGACTTGTATGGACTCGAACCTGTCAAGCAATTTAACCAAAACTTCAGAAGAGTATCTGGCCTATAACTGGACACACAACTGCCAAGTTTCATGAATCTGACTTTATCATTTTTACAAATATTTAAAATTAGCTTTTGGAGTTGTATGGCAGGTATCCGAACCTGTCAAGCAATTCCACTAAAACTTCGCGAATATATCTTATCTATAATTGGACACACAACTGCCAAGTTTCATGAATCTGACTTTATTATTTTTCTAAATATTTAAAATAAACTTTTAGACTTGTATGAGAGCTACTCGAACCTGTCAAGCAATAACTATAACTATTTTTCTTAACTATTTTGATCGTTTTAAATGATTTATTATCGACATAAATGGTTTTCTACATGAAATTCAGTCTTTAAACTCAGAAGAGAATTTTTGAGAATTCCTTTTTGAGAATTTTTCTGAGAGTATCAGCACAAATGTTTTTGCTAAAATTGTAATTTATATTTTTGAAAATTTCCGAAGCTGCTATTTTTGGTTTTTACTCTCTTGATATCACGTTTTTCTCTAGGCGTTAATTTTTATGGATGACCAGGACAGGCTTAGAGACTAATGTACATGTTTTTTTGAAATTGTTGATCACTCTTTGTATCTTCTGCTCACTGTTTCACCTATTTCTCTTAAAGTTTTACATCCTCTCTTGAGTTACAATTATGCAGTAAAATTTATTAAAATTAACTCAAAAAATAAATTTAGAGACTTTTTTTTGTTTTAAAGCCGATCGAAACATCATTCTGTTCCTATTTAAATTAAATCAGAACAATTTTCTGGGAATTTCCTTTTTTAAGCATTAAAGGGAATTTTTTACGAAATTTTGTTTTTGCCTTTTCTTGTTACTTTTTTTGATTTATATAAAATGAAATATAATATATTGAGTCGGTATAAACCGATTGAATTATACCCGGCATCTTTCGTTTTGTATAGTAATTACTCAAACCTATGACAGCATTCTATAGAAACTTCACGGATATGTCTGACCTATAACTGGACGCACAACTGCCAAGTTCCATAAATCTGACTTTATTATTTTTCCAAATATTTCAAAAAAGCTTTTGGACTTGTATGGACTCGACCCTGTTAAGCAATTCAACCAAAACTTCAAAAATATATAAATATATCTAATCCTTAACTGGACACACAACTGCCAAGTTTCATGAATCTGACTTCATTATTTTTTCAAATATTTAAAATTAGCTCTTGGAGTTGTTTGTTAGGTACCCGAACCTGTCAAGCAATTCCACTAAAACTTCAGAAATATGTCTGATCTATAATTGGACATATGACTGCCAAGTCTCATGAATCTGACTCTATTATTTTTACGAATATAAAAAATTTGCTTTTGGAGTTGTATGGCAGCCAACCGAACCGGTGCAGCCATCCCATAAAAATTTTTAGAGCATGTGTAGAATATGATTGGACACATGTATACAAAATTTTATATTTATAACTTTATTACTTTTTGAAATATTTAAGATAAACTTCTTCAGTTGTATGACAGCTACCCGAATTCGTTGTGCGAATTAGCCAAGTTATATATATAGGGTTCGTCTTTGGCACAAAAGAAACAATTTGTGAAAGTTTGTTGTCGATTGCATTATTCGTTTTTGAGTTATTGTGCGATCGGACAGACGGAAGGAGGGATATGTCTAAATCAAAGCAGAATTTTTTGCTGAGCAAGAATGTATATATATGTCCATACCGCAGATGACTTCTTCAAGTAGTTACAAATTCCATACCAAAGTTAATATACCCTTCACGACCTATATGAATTTGGCTTGTATAATATAATATATATATTTATAAATAAAGGCCAATAAATATTCTAGCATTAACCAATAAAGGACTTACACAAGAGACTAATATGTAAACTTGTTTTAGATTGCATTAAAATAATAAAATAATATAAAATTAATAGCTTATTGTCTAAAATGCTTATACGTATATGGGAATTAAAAAATTCGTCTCATTTTATATCTCATCTATAGTTTGATCTGTGTAGTTCATGGTACTAAATCTCTACAAAAAGTTTATTTCGTATTAACAAAGTTCATTATTCCTAGATATGAGCGAAAATGTGTAGTGTAATGTGTAATAAATTACGACATGTCGTTTAAAAGAATACATTTACACATATATTAAAATTATTTAATAGGTACTATGCAACTATGCGGCTACATAATATTATGCAAACTAAAAAATTATTTATATATAATATATAACAGTTTTGCATTAACTATGTATATCTATAACTTTAATTGCAGATAATAGTCTGATAGTAAAAGATACATATAAGAAACTGGGACCAGGACAAACCATCACACCAAGTCATTCAATTGATTCCATTTTAGGACTTAAAAACTACACAGAAGAAGAATCTGGTAATAAAAATTTATACATTAAACACTTTTTACAAGTTTTATTCAAAATTTCTGCTTGTATATTATATTTACTTATATTGTGAACATATTGTTTTAAATGTTTATTTATTAAAATAAATAATTGGAACGATTTGTTTAGTTACAACTAAAGTGTTACAATAATCCTTTCAGTGTTTCTATGCTTGCATTAATTCATATTTTGCATAATATATGCATAATTCATTTTGTACTTTCGTAATGGCTTTTATTTTCAGACTAGTAAATAAAATAAGTTAAATTTAAAAATTTTATTATAAAATTTCTTTGACTGTTTTTCTTGTGCTCGTTGACAATTGATGCTTACACATTATGTGATGTGGGAAAAAAATTACTTCAAATTCTATAAAACTTTTATAAGCCTAAATCACTGAGTTTTTAGAAATTTTCAAGACTGCGTCTCAATTAAAGTTAGGAATTCTTTTGCTTAAATATAAACTATAGTTTTCATTAAGCATGAATTATTTTAATAAAAACTGGCCATCTTCAGTTATTCAATATTTTTACTAAGATGTTAGCTCTACTAATGCAAATTAAGATTTATGGTTGAATTGCAATAAAAAAAGACTGTTTTGAGATTTGAAATTTATTTAAAATTTGTAATACGGAAAGAAGCTTCATAGGTAAAAACGAGAAAAAAATAGAGTTGACCTTGTCAACTCTGTGATACCCGTACGAATTTGTTATACTATGTGCGAATAACTAATGTGCCATAACTAAATATGGGGCAGACTATGACTTAAAGTTGCCGTATTATCATATTAATTTATGCAAAATTTCAGTACTATGTGTTTTTCCAACTTCCGGTTGTGCCAAACTACTATTGAAGTTGTATGGCAGCTACGAGAAAGAGCAAAGAAATTTTAGCGAATTTTATCAAGCACATCGGCCCTACTAATATATTCACTTGTGTGAAATCACAGCTTTTATAGTTTCTGAGATATAGCCAAATAACTTTTGAAGTTGTATGGCAGGTACTAGAAGGAGCCAAATAATTTCAACGACTCTTATGAGACACATTGGCCCTACCAATATATTCGTTTGTGGGAAATTTCAATACCATAGCTTTTATAGTTTCTGAGATATAGCCAAATAACTTTTAAAGTTGTATGGCAGGTACTAGAAGGAGCCAAGTAATTTCAACGACTTTTATCAGACACGTTGTCCCTATCAATATATTCGTTTGTGTGAAATTTCAATACCACAACTTTTATAGTTTCTGAGATATAGCCAAATAAATTTTGAAGTTGTATGGCAGCTACCCGAACCGGTACCCCGATCACGGCCAATTTAAATAGGGTTCTGGCAATTACTACAATAAATCATCTGTGAAAATTTGGTGAACTTAGCTCAATTAGTTTTTGAGTTATCGTTCGGACGGGCGGACGGACGGACGGATAGACAAAGCTAAATCAACTCAGAATTTGACGCTGATCAAAAACATACACTTGAGTCTATATCTAACACCGTTATTTCTTAGCGTTACAAACGGTAAGGCAAATTTAGTATACCCTTCGAACATATGTTCGTACGGGTATAAAAAACGTAGAACAATATTTAAACATTTCTAAACACTTTCGCCCTGCCAATTCCAGAATTGAGTTTTGTTTTTTTGGTTCAAAATCTTATTGTTTTGTTTAATGAAATGGGAAAAATATATTTAAAAGAAAATCATATAGCAAAAAATTTTAAAATTAATAAAAAAAACTCTTATTATTCAATTGGAAAATTTTTAATTTTAGTGTTATAAAGTCCCGTCTGCCTAAATCGTAAAAAAACTTCTGTTTCTTGCGATTCCGCCTTTGAATGTTTTTACAATATATTCATTTATAGCAAAAAGAAATACAAAAACAAAAATCTGATGTGATCACCACATAACTGACTGCAATGTGTATAGTTTAGTTAAGGGAAAGTGTTACCGAAGACTATAAGAACATCTTTAAACACTTCTTTCCAATTTTTAGGGCGCTAGTAAGCTTTTAGTTAACATACTTAGAAAAATGTAAGTTTGGCTCTTAGTAGAGTTTCGCTTTGTGCTACCCGAATTCTCTGAAATGCTTGCCAGTTAGTTTTGGTAACAACCAGAGCTGAAATATCAAATGTCAAGAAATTCCATTAATTAGTTGCGTAGATATAGTAAAAAATGTAAAATCGGCCCCCAAATCAGTTTCCAAGCCCTGATCTTTCCAAAAAAATTATATGCTCATAACTTTAACACTCCAAATTTAAAGATTAAATTTCAAGGAAATTAGTTTATGACTTCTCTTCATATGGGAAAACATCTAAAATTAGCCCGCTAAAAAGTCTAGTTTCCAAGGCCTGATATATCCAAGAGTTCGTCAATTCTTGATATAGCCAAAACAAACTTAATTAACAATAAAATTTCATAAAAATCGGTTCAGCCGTACTTGTGATACACGTGTGCACACACAAACAGATAACAGACAGACCGGGAAACCAACATCTCTCTAAAAATACTTTATTTACGCTCCGTACTATGGAGAAGTATGTTCCCACCAAAAGCACGATATGCAAAATTTACTACCATCACGTAACCTCCCGTATTGTATTTAATGCGGTTGATAAAAACAATATGAAAAAAATTAAAAGCCTAAGCAAAAGGGTAAAATACAGTCACTATTTTGTGTTTTGTATTCAATTGATACATTAGACAAAAACAAAACAACTGAAAGCAAAGAGAAGAGAACGAAAGTAATACTCGTATTCTCAAACAAAACACTTGCATATTAATACACGCAATAAAGTGTACATTTCAACATGAGTTCAGGCAGTAATGTTACAATTTCGCTTTTCAGTAGAAAAAACTATTTTAGCAAAAAGAGCGAAGTTTAATACGCGAGGTATCTATGAAAGGAATTCCATAAATGTACATATATATAAAAATTTTATGACTTTAAAGTTTTTACAGTCATGCAATATTAAAAATTTTTGCAGTCAAAAACTTATTGTTTGTATTTTAAAAAAAAAGTTGCACTCTTAATTAGACTTACGAAATTTTCAACTTAAGAATACATAATTTTTTTCAAAAAGGGAAATAAAGTTACCCATTTGGACTTTAGTGTCCAAAAGTGTAACTTTATTTCCAAATGGGTAACTTTATTTCCCTTTATTTAGTCCAACAAAGCACTTCAACTTTTTCTTCAAACATTATTTTTGAATAAATTTTTCATTTCCCTTGCCACATTAGCTTTTATTTTCGAGTACAGTAAAAAATGTCACACGTATACAATGCTTTTATGTTAAATACGGGCTCCTGCGGTTTGCTGATAAACTACCTTATATGTTATAGTTGTGTTCATATTGATTTTTAAAAAGCAGTATTCGACTGTATTTGATCGTCCTTTTTGAAAATGTCTGTAAAAATAGCGGGATTGTGGAAATTCCACTTTCAGTCAGTTTTAAAATGTGTTTAGGCAATGGCTATTTATGCATATAAAGGTTTACCTACATAAGCATATTATATGAAATTGGTGTGAATGCTAATGGAAATATTTCTTTTTCTTTTAATTAGAAACGACTTCGATTTAAAGAATTGTAAAATAAAATATGTGTCAATGTTACTTATATAGATGTGATATAAAATTTAATTAAAGAACTATTTTTTTTAGTAATTTAGAATTATTTAACAGATATTTTCATTACAACTATGCATTAACATTATTTAACAATTTAGAATGAAAAATTTGCCAATAAACAACATTGTTTGTTAAAATATTTTTATCATCCATATTTTCCAAAAAACCCCTAAAAATTTTTTCCTTGAATTTTTAAAAAATTGGAATCAATTGCTCTTGAACATTCTGTGTGTAATTGCTTATTCGAAAAACACGGCTTAGGCAGAAAGAGGCTGACTTTGTTTATAATTTTTCCTCTGGACTTATTTATCATTATGACGTATGAACAAGGGATGGAGAACTGGTGCTGAACTAAATTAAATGCTGCATCGTTTGATGTATTCTGAAAAATTCTAGGGATAAAATGATAACTTCTAGAAAAAGCAGAATTGAAGAACATTCAAGAGTAGTTTAATATTTCTCTTTAAAAATTCACATGAGCCAAATATAACAAAATAATCTTGTTTATCAACAAACTTATTGTTGTACTTCTATGTATTTAAAAGTCTTACATGAGACACAGCTTTTGCTGGTAATTATACTGTGCGTCTGTATTTGTGGACAAAATTTTAACCTATTCATAAACTCCTATAATGTACAAGACATGTTAATATTTTTGTGTTTGTGTCTATTGAATAAGATTTTATAAAAAATGAGATTAAAGCATTCTTTGGTTCATATATAAATTTCGTACGGGAAGGCTGTGTCGCTGAGCAGTAAAATAACTTATTTGCTGTTTAAAATTCAATTTTAATTTAAATTTAGTGAATAATTATATTAATTTTTTGTGTTATTAAATAAAATGAAGATAGGTAATTTTTATAAATAAATTATTTCTTTCATTTGTAATATTTGGTATAAAACAAAGGTGGAATTTGAAAAAAATAATACCAAAATTTATTTAAAACAAGTAAAAACGTTTCAGTCGGTATAAACCGATTGAATTATACCCTGCACCTTTCGTTATTGTGTAGCAATTACTCGAACCTCTGAAATCATTCTATAGAAACTTCACGGACATGTCTCACCTATAATTGGACATCCGACTGCCAAGTTTCATGAATCTGACCTTATAATTTTTCCAAATATTTAAAATTAGCTTTTGAACCTTATAATTTTTCCAAATATTTAAAATTAGCCTTTGGAGTTGTATGGTAAGTACCTGAATCTGCCAAGCAATTCCACCAAAACTTCACAAATATATCTGATCTATAATCGGACACACAACTGCCAAGTTTCATGAACCTGACTTTATTATTTTTCCAAACATTAAGAATAAGCCTTTAGATTTGTATGGGATCTACTCGAACCTGTTAAGCAATTCCACCAAAACTTCAGAAATATATATGACCTATAACTCGACACACAACTGCCAAGTTTCATGAATCTGACTTTATTATTTTTCCAAATATTAAGAATAAGCTTTTAGACTTGCATCCGTCCGTCCGTCCGTCCATCCGTCCGTCCGTCCGTACGTCCGTCCGTCCGATCGCACGATAACTCAAAAACGACTAATGCAATCGACACCAAACTTTCGCAAGTTTTTTCTTTTGTGCCAAGGACGAGTAGATCCCATACAAATCTAAAAGCTTATTCTTAATATTTGGAAAAATAATAGATCAGATATATTTGTGAAGTTTTGGTGGAATTGCTTGACAGGTTCAGGTACTTACCATACAACTCCAAAAGCTAATTTTAAATATTTGGAAAAATTATAAGGTCAGATTCATGAAACTTGGCAGTCGGATGTCCAATTATAGGTCAGACATGTCCGTGAAGTTTCTATAGAATGATTTCAAGGTTCGAGTAATTGCTACACAATAACGAAAGGTGCAGGGTATAATTCAATCGGTTTATACCGACTGAAACGTTTTTACTTGTTAAAATTTTTATTGTAATCATATTTAAATAAAATATAATATGTAGTATATTTGATTACGTACATATAAAGAGAAATGCCCCGAAAGTGTTATGTCGAAGGATGCAGAAGCAATAGTCTACGAGAAAAGGAGAACGTAAATGCTATACCTACATTTACTTTGCCAAAGAACGAAGTCATCAGGGACAAATGGATACAAGCATTAGGAAAAAGGAGTTCTACACCGCCGAAGTGTTTTTAATTTTTAAGAACTTTAAATTTTATTTTGTTTCCTGTGGCAAATATAATTTAATAAAGTACCAATTAATGTTAAGATTTTAACAATTTAAATAAGTATGTAATTTAATCTCTAATAAAAGAAAATTAAAAAATTTTGTAAATCTAGTTAAATACTAGGTACATATATGCAGTGATGCTTTTTTAAAAATTTTATCAACCGGTTCGCAGTGAAAAATAATTTTGGTTCATATTCTTTGCTAATAAAATACAAAGTAGAATGAAAAAAATGTACCACTTTTATTTCTCTATTCATTTCAAAAAATAAAAAATTGTTTAAATATAACAAAAACATAACGAAAAATTCAAATTTATTATCATGTATATATGATACTATAAATATTAATTCATTTTAGATATTTCCAAATAGCTAATTGATTTTCTGTATATTCCTTGGCTTTGGATTTTTTAACCCTGGTATCATCTGCTGAGTTATGGTTCCTTAACCAACTTGTTACATAGGGAACTGCACTCCAACTTTGCAGTGGTTCACCAAGTAAGTTTAAAGTCATAAGATTTGATAAATTCTTCACCGATAATCGAGATCTTATGTCGGTAATTATAAGGTTCATCAGAGAAAACCCCCGCTCTGCTTCAGCACTGCTAACAGCAATGGTATTTATAATATTTTTCGCTTTTTGAATGTTTTCTTGAATTTTAGGAATTTCCTGATTGCCATTGCTTATTATATCTTCTAAATAATTACGGAAATCATTCTTATGGATATCAAATTTGAAAACATTTCCAAATTCTTCAAATTTCTCTTCGGCCTCTAACCACGGAACCACAATATGTTCAATTTTCCATGTACTCGGCTCTAGCAAATTTGCTAGTTCATAAATTTTGGTGTTTTCAATATTTTTTTTATCACTACTTGATCTTATTTGAGAACAATCTATCAATCTTAATTTCATATTCTTGATGATGCTGTCAATAAGAGAATCTCTAGGCAGGTTTCCATAAATTTTATTTTCAGTAAAATTAATATTTTTTAATGCTTCGGAGTTAATAACTTCATCTACTTTTTTTTCGTAAAAACCGCGACTGTTTTTGAGGATTTGGAAGGCATTAATTGTTCTTCTAATTAGTTGATCGCCTCTGGCAATGTTTATATTTCTAGCTTGAAGTGCGTTGGATAATAGAGAGCACTCCTGAAGGATGTCGATCATTAGAGCTAAATCTATTAGGAAATATTTTGTTTTGTAATCGTTTTGCCATTCCAGAAAACTTTTGAATAGAGTTAGAAGAAAAAAACTCATATAAAGCAGGGTAGCTTCGCTATACAGCAAAAGCAGCTCTTAAGCTACATGAAGCCCATCTTGGCCCCAACACTCTTCCAATTTTAATGATATCCAAACAAATGTTCTCAGAAATATTATTCAGTTCTTTTTGGTTTTTATTAGATTGATGAAAAATACTATATATTCTGTCCATAAAAAGTTTAAAATGATTAATTTGTTTGATGTCGTTTATGGAATCATCTAAAACAAGTTGCAGACGGTGACTAAGACAATGCCAAATAATAACATTTGGAAAAATTTCTTTGATTCTTGCACTGACTCCAGATTTAAAGCCAAGCATAACGCTAGCGTCGTCAGAACAAAATCCTATTAAATTACGTTTTAAATAATTCATGTCAAATCCTACAGCGAGCAATACTCTCAACAAACTTTCAAAAATAGTTTTCGCATCTTGTGCATCAAGCTCCGTAATATCTACGAAAATTATTGGTGATATTTCAGAAGATTCTACTGTAGATGATTCCACTTTAATGAAAACTATGAGCGTTGATTTACTGGAAATGGTGGAAGCTTCGTCAATAATAATACAAATTTTTAAATTCTTCTTAATAATTGAAGTAAAAATTTTTTTCTTAATTTCTTTTGAAATATGTTCTACTATCTTAGTTGAACTATGTCGAGAATGAAGTCCAACTCCCATATTCAAACCATTTTTGACTTGAAGTTCAATCTCATCTTCTAGGTCTGAAAATGGACGATTTCTTTTGGCTAGGCTATAAACAGTATTAAAAACTTTCGTAGTAGATGCAATAAATTTCTCGTTTATTTTATCGATGCATGTAGCCAAAGTTTGTTTTTGCTGGATTTTTTTATGTTCAACAGCTTGATTGTGTGCTTTTGATGCAAAATGTTCGCTTATTTTTTTCCTTAAAGATGCTTGTTGCACTGTTTTGTTTTTTCCCGATGTGGTAACTTTACATTCTTTCCATTCCTTAGATACTAAATTGGAATTCATTTTTAAACAATACTCACATCCCAACTTCTGATTTACCACCAATAGGCCATCATATTTCATTTTAAAATGTTCCAACTGATTCGCATTCCAACATTTTGAAAATTATAAATTTCTAATGTTTGATTCTCTAATGTTGATGAACCTGCTTCTAACTCAACTCTGGACGATATGCTTTCATCATTTGGTGATGTTTTCCGGTTTCTGTTTTTTTGAAAAATAAATGTTTAACACATTTTGTCTCTTCATTTTAAAAAAAAATTAGGATTGATTGATAAATAAATTACGTAAGGTGAAACATTAAAACGGTTATTTATTTTAAATTACTTCCAAAATGACATTACGAATACCGATTTAATGTTAATTCACAATAGTGTTTATCAAAAATTCACAGTTTCAGACTTCAGCACAAAAATTCAACAAATGACATTGCGAATATACTTGAAAATTACCTATAAACATAGATTTAAAAATATTGTCAGAGCAGAAATTTGACACTTATATATGTATATGTATATTGGATGTATGGTACATTCGAAAAGAATGCTACGGCTTTTAAAAAACGATCATTATAGAAAAACAGTTTGAGTCATTCTTAGAACAAAATTTACAAGATTTATATTCAAATTTGTAATTTAAAAAAAAAAATTTGTAATGAAAACATTACAAAAGTATTTTTACTTTATGTCTACTAATTATAAAATGCCGGTTTATTTTTATTTAGATTTTTATCAAACGGTTCGCGCGAACCGGTGCGAACCGGTAGGAAAGCATCACTGCATATATGTCATAAAATTAATTGCTTCTGTGATCAAATATTACTAGTTTTAAGAAAAATTCATTAAAAATTTTATTATTTTTATGAAAGTATATTTTGTAGTTTTTTCAAAAACAATTTTGTTACGCTTTTACTACTTTGGTTTTAGCTGAAAAATATTTGGTACTTGTAATTAGTAATTAGTTTGTAAGAACATAAAATTTAATGTTGTTAATATTTAAACGAAATAAAATAATTTCTGAATAGTTTTTCTGAAAATAAGTTCTAAATAGTAAATTGTGTATTATCAAGTCTTATATAAAGATGTCTGTGACCTATTATACTGTTTGTTAGAATTGGAAATCTTGAATCTACTGGATGAAACTTATGGTTTAGTTTTGCATCCTACTGTATAAATTGAATATTCATTAACACCTGTTATTTAACATTTTTCGAAATTATTTATTAAATCATTATTTAATATAATTCTTCATTTGTTATGATGATTTCTGCTCCTGTATCTAGTAATAAATTCAAAGGTTTTGTGTTATAACAGCAGTAGTAATTATTGCTGCTATTATTTTTAAAATGTATTAATTTTTTTAACTGTTTGTCAATTGAGCTGTTTTTCAAATCTTGATTATTATTTATCCTTTGTGTTGTCCACAACGCGTTGTCTTCTTTCCAAGGATTCGACAGTTATTTTCTTCTCTCTAGTATACAATGTTTTTAGCTTTGGAAGGGTTTGCTGAAATGGTTTATCATGATTTTTGTTATATATAGAGTTGTTAATATTGTTAATAAAATTATTATAGTTTGTTTTGCGTTATTTTGCGTTTGAATCTTCGTAGATGTTGTGGCTAGTGGTACTGCGTTGCTATTATATTTTCATATCAAGATTTTAAAGGCCTTAATAAAATGTAAAAATCCAAAAATTTGTCATTATTTTTGGTTTTTATTGATTTTAAAAGTTGTTTCATCACCTACTATTAATTTTTAGCTTTCAGAAAGGCAGTTCTATATGCTCTTGTGCCCTTTTTTAGAATTTTAATCTTAGAAAGCAAAAACAAACCAGTGTTTTATGTTTCAACTAAAAGTTAAGGTTAATTTTTTTGATAATTTGTACAAATATTTATACTAAAAATCTTATTAAAATTCTTAAAAACTTATGCTATAAAATATTATGTTACAAAACTATTGCGAAACATATTTTCAAATTTGAGTTTATAGAACATACAGCTATGGTCAAAATAATAGAAACACTTAATATACGTTTTTAATTTCTTTTATATCTTTTGTAAATTATATTCGAATTAAATGCTATCTTTTGCAAAATTATTTTGCTATATTATGTTCTATTGTGAATATATTTATTGTCACTAAAAAACTGTAATCTGCGGGAATTCACCATTTGAAAGTAAAAATACCGTATTTCATCTGGTCAAAATAATAGAAACACCCGACGAATAAAACTAATTTTTTTTTAAACTATTTAAGCAAATATTGAACAATATTTAAATTATAATAATCAAATAATTTAATTTTTTGAAAAATTGGAAAAATATTGCAAAATTAGGGCTCGATCGAATCATTGTAGTGTTAAGAAAAAATAAATTATTAAAAACTTAAGAAACCAAGGAAAAAGTGTAAAAGAAATTGCCACAATTATTGAACGTTCAGTACATATAGTACATAGTACATACAGTTATCAAACCATAACTGAATTTTCTTCGATCCGTAGATCAATAAAGAATAAAATGAGTAATGAAATATGAGCTTATTACGAAACATACATCCACGAGAACAATTCAAATACGATATCGCCTATTGTAATAGTTCTAATTGTTATTACAATATGCGAGATCTGCTTAAAAAACAGAATCTAAGAAGATTACGAGTAATAATTGATTTTAAAAAAAAGTTTTATGCATTTTATATTTGCTTTTAATTTAAAACTTTGATTAAATAGATTTGAATTTTAAAACGTAAAAAATTAGATTAGGAAAACAAAATATTCCAATTGAGAAGAATTTTTTTCCAAGTGCTCATTTTCCACGTATAGGAGAACCTACTGTTAGGATTCCATTATTTCCAATTTTGTGCACGTTTTTTGCTTTACTTTTTTTATCTACACCGATACCTAAGGCGCAAAGTTGTATATGGCACTTTGAAGCATAATTTGTGTATGTCGAAAATTTTTTTTTTAGCCGTAGGTTAAAAATTCCAAAAGTAATCTAGGCCGAAAGAAATAATTCTCGCAAAAATTAAAATCGGAATAATAATCCATCAAGGGTCACCATTTTTCGTTATTTTACTCAATATTGATTACTTCACCGAGTTGTTCTGAAAGATGTTCCTAAAGTCAAATTTTTTGAATATGCAGCTAATATTTTATTTAGGTGTTCTGGAAAATGTTGGAAGACAGTATCATTAATAGAAAATATAGAAAACTCATGATTCTACCAATTCCGATCGGAAAACTGTAGCAAATCATTTTTGCCACAAAACATTATGTATTAAAACTAGAATTAAATATAAAAGAAGCTGTGTACAAATAAAAAAAAAACATAAGAATTTGGAAATCAATGTACAGTATAAATTTAAGTGTAATACTTATGCTCGGAAAGTCACAGAAAAAACTATCAAAATAAAATATTTTATTAAAATTTTAGTGTGCAGGAAGGAGGCGCAGAGCTCCGCTAATGTTAAAGTCGTTAATTATGTTGTCATGCGATGTAATGTCACATACAATGTAATAAGTTGCTAATTAAGCACTTGAATTTGTAATTCTTTTTATGAAAGAAGCAATAAATTAAAAACTTTTGAATGCGCATGCGCAATTGATCTTGATAAATCTTTAAAATAAATCTTTCTGATGCACCAAACAATCCTTAGAATTATGCTTTTATGTTATAAGAATAATTGAAGATTATAAGATATGCATTACATGCTTAAAAGTTTAATCAACGTTTACATAACATTTTACTGTTAATTTAGTTACAGACATAATTAACATAATATAACAAAATAAAATCACGAATTTTCAAAAAGGAGTTTTCCAAATCTTAAAACTGAATTTTGTATGTGTATGGATCTATATTTCACAATCATATAAATTCTATCATATCACATATTTTGATATTTTTTACCATTATTACCAATTATATATCAATTTAGTTTAATTTGATTAGTAATTTAATTTAAATGCTTATTTATCTTTTTAAAATAAAAAAAAAACAAATTTTATTAAAAAAATAAGAAAAACGGCAGACTTAAAAGTTATGTTTTTAACATATTGCAAAACTCGGCCAAAAAAAAAAATAAGCTTCATTGAAATAGCCAACATACACGAAATTCTAAAATTTAAAAAATTTGATTTTATAAATTCGTAGACAGGATATTTTTAGAGATAAATGTATAACTTTAGAACATTAAGAAAATAAAATCTGATGTAGTCAGCACATAACCGACAGCAATGTGTGTTGTCTAGTGAAGTGAAAGGGTTGCAGAATATTATAAAAATGTCTGTTGAATACTTCTTTCCAATTTTTAGGACTTTCAAGTACATCGGTTGAATCTTTTCTTCAAAATAATCAAAAACGTAAAACAGGCCGGCTAAAAAGTACAGTTCTCGAAACCTGATATATCCCAAAAGTTGATCAATCTGTGCCATAGTCGAAATAAACTTACATATAAAATATCATAAAAATCGGTTCAGCCGAAGTTGAGGTACAAGCGTGCACACGCAGACCGACAGGCCGACAGCTTGCAAAAAATAGTTTATTTAAACTTCCCTACCATGGAAAAGTGTATTTTCCTATAACCTACCTATTGCATACATAATACAGTCCGTAAAAAGATATTAAAACACAAGCTAGCTCCACTTGGGCATAACTTGGATCTTAAACAATATCAGCAAAAAAAGCAAATTTCTTTTGGAATTTCATTAATCTTAAAAAAATGTGATACTACCTAACTTTTCCTAATTATCACTTTTCCAAAAAAATTTTGAAAAAAAATGCTTATTAGTTTCACTCTGTCCGTGCGTCCGCCCGTCCGACCGTCTGTTCGTCCGTCCGTCCGACCGTCTGTCCGTCCGTCCGTCCGTCCGCCCGTCCGTCCGCCCGTCCGTCCGCCCGTCCGTCCGTCCGCCCGTCCGTCCGTCCGTCTGTCCGTGTGTCTGTTTACAAAACTTCTACACCCTTGAAGATAGAAAGATGAAATTTTGTATGTATATAGATCTTTACTAGAAACTTATTTCCGCAGAACAAAATTTTTACCTATCTTCCCCCCTCTAGAATTTAAACCCCCCCGCAAAACCCTAAAAACGGTCTTTTTTAACTATTTGTTGCAATGAAACCATAAGCATTTTTGAAATTTTGCCAACGCAGAAAGGCAGTGGCTTGCTTTCCCTAACGCGGTATACTGTAGTTAAACTTTAGAAAAACAAAATGGCCGTTCAAATTTACCGTTATCTTAAATCTTTTTTTTCCAAAGTTTTGATTTGGTTTTCCTTCTAGACCTCAGCCTGTAGAAGCTTAAAATTTTAGGAGCTTTTAGACATTAACAAATAGTTCATTTCGTTGCAAGAAAATTTTTTTCCATCTCCACCCCCCTCAAGTTATTGCATCTTGAAATTTGTAAAATTTGAATTTTTGACACCTTATATTTCCGAAACCGCAAGCTTTTTCAAATTTCTACAAACACAAAGAGCTAACAGTAAATTCCATGACATTAAAAAATATAATTATTTTTCTTAACTCACACAATTAAACCTTAAAATCGAGCATTATGTTACGAGTACCCCACTTTATATTAATTTTTGCTTTATTTCAAAGACTGCATAAATCGTTATTTCTAAATATATGCAATCCTAGAAATAGTTTTGTGTATGAATGAAAATAATTTTAATAGTGTGATAGGTATACATAGACTGTAATAAAAAGCAGAATTTTCACTAGTTGAAGGGAAAAGTGCTACAATACAAACCATTGGTTTGACCAATTTTATTTTAACAATATTTTTCCAAGAAATTATTATTGTAACTTTAGCAAAATGTAATATGCTGTTTCAAATATATTTAGAAAATTGGTATAAATTTTTACCTTTTCGCATGATATATACGAATTTCGGGTTTGAAATTTTCAGAACTCATCTTTCCCGTAGTTTCCAATAATTTTTAATTTCCCTATACTTATTCCAAAAGTTATTTGATTAATAGATAAATTATCTGTTAT
Organism: Condylostylus longicornis; assembly: GCF_029603195.1. Lineage (NCBI taxonomy): Eukaryota > Metazoa > Arthropoda > Insecta > Diptera > Dolichopodidae > Condylostylus > Condylostylus longicornis. The sequence continues at coordinate 78,115 of NW_026578304.1, read as the reverse complement.
TTCATGAGTTTCCGATTAATGAATATGTTGTAGTAAGTTTATTGCTGCTATTAACATGATTTACTTAAAAAGGAAACCAATAGTAGTAACCAATTTGATTGAAAAAACTTTAATTTTTACTAATAATATGGAAGATGGTCCATAAAGTTTTCACCGTGAACTATTTAACTATGTATTAATGAGCTTTCACCGTGAACTAATTATTAACTATGTATAACTGGTTTTCCAAATTAGAATTAAATTATACTTAAAAAGACGGTCTTCATTTGTGGCAAGGCTAGGGGCTCCTCAGGGTATTATTTCTTGACCATTGCTATTTTTTGTTGAAAAGTACACTAATTATACGTTATACGTACATTAATTATACTATGACACGTTAATGTTCAAATAAAAACTAATGGCAATATAAAAAGATTTGATTTAAAATACGAAACTTTTCAGGGAAAATCTAGAAGATTCTTCAAAATAAAAAAAAAAATTCTATTAATGATGTTCCTTCAAAAATTTTAAGTTGTACGTGAACAAATGTACTGTAATGTGTTACGTATTTCATTGTAAATCGGGCCAAAGGCTGGGAGAAGTAAACTCCGAAATAAAACAAAATCAATTCAATGAAATAAACAAATGGATTTATACCCCAGGTGGTAATCTAGTAAGGTTGGAGAATCCACAATCTTCGAAGGCTGGTCTCACGGATTCTGCGTGAGACCACTTATTGCATCAAACTAACACTAGCGCCCCTTTTAAAAGAACACCTCGGGTCATGCGGACCTTCATGAAAGAAAATATGACAAACAGAAAAATACCAATATGGGTGCAGTTAATGAAATAAAAGATCAGAAAACTGATAACTGCCACTTAAATATGAGTGAGCTAGAAGCGCTTTGTAAATAAAAAATTAAATCTAGTCCCTCAGAGAGGAAAATATTAAGTAAAATTGGAATCAAGCAATGTAAATGCAATAAAAGAAATAAATACGGAACAAGTTACGACAAACAAAGTGAAATACTGCACAGACGAGGGGGATCTGGCTCGGGAAACCGATTGGATTCTCAAGAGAAAAAGCAAAAAGCGAAGAGCAGATATATTACCTGAAATAAGTCCTGAGGACAAAGTGAGCAAAATAGCAAAATCAGTGCAGATAAATGCAGCACAAGAAAGATTAAGCACTACAAGAAAGATCAAACCCCCTCCTGTTGTATTAAGCAACGTGGAGGAATATACAAAAACAAAGAAAATGCTACAAGAAATCAAAATAAAATTTAGGGTCAACATGATAAATAATAATCAACAGTAATATATGTTTTGTAACAGAGACGCATTAAAAACATATATCAATAAAAGCCGTATATTAGAAATATTACTAAGGACCCAAAATATTGATATATGTTTTGTAACAGAGACACATTTAAAACAGCAAACAGATATAAGAATAAATGGTTACATGGGATATAAAGCTGCGCATCCTAATAACGAATCAAAAGATGGTTGTGCTATTTTGATAAGGAATAATATAAAACATAATGAAATAACCAAAGTATAAAGAGACGATAGCCAATTTGTTTCTGCACGAATAGAGTCTTACAAAAAAATGTTGGTCAATATTGGTGTACTTCACTGCCCTCCGGGACCTGTTACAAGGAGTGGTTCATTCAAAGATCTCCTGAATCTTCTTAAAGAAAGGTTTATTCTTGGAGGTGACTATAATGCCAAGCATATTGATTTCAGATTGACCTCAATAAGAGGTAGAGAGTTAAGAAAAGCTATTAAAGAGATTGGTTGTCGCTACCACTAGTGGACCAACATATTGGCCAAGTGATAGAAATAAGATATTTTTTCATTATTTGTCAAATTTCATTAGTTTAGAAGGTAATTATGATTTAGATTCGTATCATTCTGCACTTATATTAAGCTTGACTGAGATAGTTACCAACAAATATAAAAACCTCATGTTGATTAATAATTTCACTGACTGGACTAGTTTTAAAGAAGAGATAGAGAATAAAATAAACTTAAGAATTAAAGTACGAACCCAAGATGATTTGGATTCTGAGGTAGAAAATTTTAACAAAATCATACAAAGCGTTGCCTGGAATAATACAAAACAATATGAGTATAAATCCGTGGGTATGTCCTACCCGAGAGAAATACTAAATATGATAATCGGAAAGAGAAGAACTAGACGCAAATGGCAAAACTCATGAGTTCCGGCAGATAAACCTGCACTCAATCGATAAAGAAGAGTCATTTGATAGTTACAATAAAAATTTGTAAGCCGGACAAGAAAGTAATTATTCCTTATGGAAAATTGTAAAAAATATTAAAAAGCCAATTTTACATGTCCTTCCTATTAAGGGAACGGATGGCAAATGGGCAATAGAAAATAAGGATAAGGTCGAATTATTTGCAGATCATCTTGAACAAATTTTTATGCCAAATGACATACACTCAAATATAAATATTGCAATGGGAAATGTGAGAGCAGAAAACGTTATCGCTCCATTTGCACAAAGAGAAATATTGGAAGAAATAAAAAGTTTAAAGTCAAAGAAAGTACCGGGTTATGATTTAATTTGCTCTGAAATACTGAAGCAATTACGAGTACTAAGAAAGGGTATAATAATGTCGACTTTTTAAATGAATTCTACATTAAGGTTACAATATGTGCATAATGCTTTGAAGGTGGCAGAAGTTATATTGACACCAAAATCTGGTAAACCTTTAAATGAGACCAAGTTTTATAGACCAATTTCTCTGCTACCAAATTTGTCTGAACTTTTTGAAAAGTTATTACTGTTCTGTTGAATATACTTCTGCATTTATTCCGAAGACCATTTGACTCCTCGCACCATCATTGCTCTTTTCTTTTGCCTCGCAATCGTTAGCGGACACGCCTACTGGGAGCAATCGTTAGCGGACACGCCTACTGGGACTGGTCAGGGACTGACCAGTCGACTTCTCCATGTCTTTTTGAGCTTTTCTTTGTCCACTTGCAACTTCACCAACCCTCATGAAATCTTCCCTCTGCACAGGCAAGAAGTTTGTCAATCCCTGGCGCCAACCTTGGTCTCTGTGCGAGAAATATGAAAAGTCCGCTATCAGTCGGCTTTCAACTTTTCTTCAAAAGATGTGAGGACTGAAATCACCATCTTATTGCGCATGGTCCACCATAGGACGCCTTAATCCGGCCCAGGCGGAATCTAAATTAATAAAATACAACGGTGGGATAGGTGCGAAGGAAGGGTTTGATTATCTTTGGTTACAGGCCTCATGTGGGGACGTATCCAAGACTGCTTCACTCTACCCGACTTCTACTCCACGGCAAGGTAGATAATCCCATAGAAGATTATTTAAAAATTCTCGTAGAAGATAGTTACCAAAACTATTGTCAAAAATCAATCTTTCTTTGTAAAATGCAATCCTTTACGAGGATGTAAGCGATCACAGGAATTTTATTCAATCAAAATTTACTATTCTATACAATTCCTGATATTAAGGTACGATACTTCTCCCTATTGTTTGCAAGATGAAATAACTTTTGTGTCGTTCCTACACTTGTCCAGTTACTAATGTTTGTCAACCATGATAGTTGTTTTCTCCATATGCTTATTCCCGTCTCGATTTTATCTTCGACTATTTGGCGCTGAAATCGACATGCATAATATTTAGGTTTACCGGCTGTATTAAATTTGAGAAGTAGTGTTTTTTCAGAATATGGAACAAACTCATTGGCATATTGCCGCATATATTTTGGAACGATAATCGCAACACCTGTGTTATTTTTGTCTGAAGAGTAGAATATACTATCATTTGCTTGGTATTTCACGCAATTTGACTACGAGGTTTTACTGACTCCAAGAATATCAATATTTAGCCGATTCATTTATAGGATCGTGTTGACCAATACTCCAGGATCTAATAAACTTCGAACATTCCACTTTTTGACAGAAAGTGGAATTTTCTTTCGAACAGAGCCTTTCTGGTTAATTTTGCATTTCCATGTGACTTTTCTAGGTATATTATTTCAGTGGTTTCCCGTTGTCTTTTGAAAGATGTACTAGTTTCCCTTCTTATAATTACTGCCGTCCCACTGAAAGAAAACGCGGACCAGGAAGTCGCCTATTCGGGATCGAACGCTTCTGAGTTTTGTTTGATTTCAGAATTTTCCTCTTTTAGCCTTTGAGAAAGTAATCTCGTCATCTACATAGCAGCAGCGTTTCTCTCTCTTTCATCTGTTCCTGACCTGATCGCTACTGTAGGATTGCTACCCAACCGCTCACGCAGGTTGCTCAAGTTAGCAGTTTCTACCCCGTGAAGGTGAGAGTAGGAATAAGGCAGAAGTGGCTAAGTGCTGTTAACTGAATAAAGCAACATATTTTTTTGAACAAAATAAATAATACCAAAAAGGATATAAATAAAATAATAAAAACCAAAACAAGAATAATGATAATAGAAAAAGCGAAAGCCGATAAGAACTAGAGAACAAAAATTGCAACTTAATCAGATGGTGAGAAGCTGGAAGCAATTAGGATGAAGGATTCATAGAAAACGGTGTTTTTGAGCAGCTCGAAGTTTATATATAATGTAAATTACGTGTGTAAAATTTATGGTTCCATAATACATAATAATGTACAACAAAAAATTTCAAAGGATTTAGCGGACCTTAATAAAATTTTTTATATAGTAAAAAGTAAAAAACGAGTAGAAAGATTTTCGAGCATTTATAAATAAATTACAGGAAAAACTACAGGAAAAATAATCTAAACAAGATATGCGAAAATTCCATCCTACATGGACTCTTCAACTTAATGCTAGGTTGAAATTACTTCAAGTTAAACATTTTAAGTCCCAAGAATTATATCCGCAAAAGAATTTTATCCGCAAATTAAAATTACCCCGATGAAATCAATATCCTACACAAAATTATCCACAAATATGACCTAACCGATATAACAAAGATCCTCAAAGATCCTCGGCGATATTGATTTCAATAGAAGTGAATCAAAGCACTCATTCCAAGACAATCGTATGAATCGTAAGAAAACATGTCATCGTATTAAAGATATACTTTTAAAAGACCATTAAACAACTCTACGAAAAGCAAACAGTATTTAATACGGAAATACGGACAGACAAAGATGAAAATTTTGCCGCCCCAATTTAGTCAAATCCTCGCCAACCTACATCCTGGAATTCTAACCAAAGCTTCGAAATTTGCGAACAATTTTTCGGTCAGATCCATCTCAATGTGCGAATAAAATAATACAAAGACGAAACTTAACTGGACGTATCCTATGGCACCGATGAAAGAGGTAGAGCGTTAAGGTTATGAGTTATTAGATAAGGCATTATAAGACCTTAGAAATTACCGTATGTCATTAAAAATTAATAATAGCAAAATATTACCGTAAATAAAATTTTAGAATACCAGAAAAGCACCCGATCTCGGGGATTGACAAAGTTCTTTTGAATCTCTTTATTGACGTCAAGAATGGATTTCACCTAATATTTCTAAGATCTTCTGCTATTAATTAAAGCAAACTTGCATTTTTTCGCTTTGCGAAATAATAAATTGTGTGTTAAAAATTAATAAGGGCAATAGATTACTGTAAATTAAAATGTTTCGAATTTCTTTATTGACGTAAAGAATGGATATCACCTAATAATTAAAATTAACTTGGATTTTTTCACTTTGGTGGAAGAACGTCTCGCCATTTTTTTAAAGAGCCCTCATCGTCATCTCGACAGAACATATTGAAAAACAATATCGTCTGTCAATCATAGCATTCAGTAGGGACCTTGATGAGCATCTAAACAATTTGCAACTTGCTTTCATGATATTAAATTTCGCAAATATGAGGGACTAGTTCAATAAACGCGGATTCTTTTGAACGGAGTTTGAAATACTAAGGTTTGTTTTTGGAACCGAGAAGTTGAAACTAAATCCTAATAAAATTGAAACTAAATAAGTTATCAACATGCCCATGCATCAAATACAAAATGTTAAAAACCACTTTAGTATGTTATGCTAACCACTCAAATTTTGCTAAATAATTAAAAATCTACGATCAAAGCAAAGAATTATGCAATGGTGCAGTTCTGATGAAAAGTAACAAGCCGATAACTTTTTTATCGCGTACACTAAATAAACAGAAGTAAACTACGAAACGAATGATAAGGAGATGTTGGCCATTATTTACCTTGCTCTAGATAAACCGAAGGCATTTCTTTTGTTGTTTTAATATTCCAAATCTTACCCTTTTTTCTGTAGGTTGTTATTTGGCTAAACTACTGAAAATAAAATAAATTAATATAAATATCTAATAAGTAATGTTTAAATGTGTTGTTCTTAAATTTAAGGTTCCAGTAATTTAATTAAATTAATATTTTAAGTTTACAATGATAAATTCTATGAAAAGACGCTGTTATGTTTAACATATTTTTCAAATTATTTCAAATCCGTTTGAGGTGTCGTTTTGAAGGATTTGTGAAATATAATATAAGAAAGTATAAACTTTTTTCTGCTAACGTGGTAAACGTACCGTTTAGTCTTTAATACCACGTAGTTTAGTCTCCAGGGACAGGGTAAATTGTCTTTTATTGTCTCCAGGGACAGGGTAAATTGTCTTTTATTGTCATAAAAGACAATTTACCCTGTCTTTTATGACAATTAGTTCACCTGGACATAATTTATCAGTCCTCTTATTCTATTTATGCCTTTTTGTAGTTCACATAAGTACTGTTTTCACCATTGTTTCTAAAACTGACAACGAAGACTGCAGCAATTCCCATCTGGTTGGTAACCAACCTTTGGGTTAATGCTCCTTCTGTTAGAAAGTATGCTGTTGTTAACGTAAAAATATCAGCCATAGTTGCGAAGGTTTGAACTCAGAATAGCTTCAGTTTCCATCACTAAGGTTTCCATTTCTCCCTTTTTTTATTGTAGCTTGGCCTTTGTGTCAAATCCTCCCGAAATTCCACTAGTTGAAGCCTTCGTGTTATAGCAATTTCTGCTAAAATTAATTCTCCACATGTTAAATGCACTGAGTTAACTCTTATTCTGGATTTCAAAACTTGTGTAAATCTTAATATTTACGCTACAATTCTCTTAACTGATCTAAATGAATCTCCGTGATTTATATGCCTTCATATATTTTGTCCTTCAGAAAGTACTGTTAATGCGGTTTCCCTTTTTCTAAAGTAGAAGTTTTGCTTGGCATAAAAACTGGATCTTCTGATCCGTGTAAGAATAATGTGTCGTTTTTTAGGTTGTAACTATAATGTGTAGTTTTTTAGGTTGACATATTGCACTTGCTTCATGTGGAAAAATTTCTCGTAACCTCCACCCTCTCACAAGCTATCGGCCCTTGAAATTTGTGAAATTTGAATTTTTGGTGCCTTATACTTCACAAACCGCAAGCTTTTTAATTTTTTATAAACGCGGAAAACTAACGCTGAATTCCATTCCACTAAAAAATATAATTATTTTTCTTAACGCTCATTCTAAACATATGCAATCCTTAATGAAATAGTTTCGTATATGAATAAAAGTAATTTTAACAGTGTAGTAGGTATACTTAAATTGTTCTTAGAAGCAGTATTTTCACTTGATGAAGAAAAAAGTGCTACAATACAAACCATTGGTTTGATCAAACTTTATCAAAATAATTTAGGTCATGCTGCAAATCTTTCAAAGCAACTATTCAGTTTGATAAATAAATATTCAGTTCGTTTTATAATTGGGTCCACTGTACTTTAGGCCACCGCCATACATTGCAAAAAAAAATCATCAAATGTATGAGGTGGACTAACGCGATTCTTTAACGTTCCTTTTCAAAGACGCTTGTTTCAAAAATGTTTCAAAATTGTTATTAAACAATAAAAAAAAGCTATTTTTTCGGCTAGTTTACCTATCAAGTTCAATCAAACTTTTAGAATAAATTTGCTCGAAACTGACTAAATGACGCGTGGCGTAAAATAATTTTCTGCCCATGATATATTCAAAAAATGCTTACTTATAAAAATTACAAGACCACGGAAATATTTGCTTGAACTAAACTCAAAGGAACTACATATTTGTTCTGTTTAAGAACGTATTTTATGATGAGTGAGCAATTTCACTTATTTAATGCAGGTTAGTAATTTATCAACTTAATGTAGGTTAGTAATTTATATAAATTTTACGAGACTTTATATTTATGAGTAACAAAATATATAAAATATATAAAAGATAAACAATGTATATAAAATATATAAAAGACACACTTTTTTACAAAATGTATAACAATTTCTTATCTGATTATGATTTTTGTTTTGTTTTTTTCAGAACAAACAAATAATGACGCACTGACAAATCGAATCAATCTTTCAAACAACCAAGTAATTTATTTAAATAACATAAACACAATTGACATAGAAAATACATCCAACGTTTCTAATACTGTTGCTGAACCACCAGAAACAAACAAAATTGTAACAGAGTTTATAAACTGCAAAAATATTAACGATAGAACGCGTGATAGTTTTCCAAATGCTGCTAAACATAATTTACACAAAAATTCAGAATTCCAAGCTATTGATACAAGGCAATTATCATCAATTCAACAACTTTCGTGCAATTTAGGATATTCATACCAATATGTTAATAATAATTCAAACGAAGAAGAGAATCATAAAAGTTTATATAATATAAATTTATGCGAAATCAACTGCAAATCAAGGAATAATGATTTTATGGAAAATACTTGTTGTAATAATCAAATTTCAATTGAAAGTGAAAAATGCTTAGATAATATCAAAAATGGAAACAGCAACTTTGAATATAATATGCAAAACTGCGAAGACTCGTCATCACTTAATGACGAGGATAATAAAGATATTTTGAAGAAAAAAACAGTAGATTTTAAACCTGAATCTAGCTTTGCGACAATTGGCTTTGCTGAAGCTCGATTGCTTTCGAATATTCCATCAACTCATAAATATCCCTTTGAAAACCAAAAATTGGGGCAAAATGAAGATCTGCCTTTTAAAGAAAATAAAAACAATAGGCTCAGTGAATCGTCTGAATTCGAAATATCTACAGATTCTGAAAACAAAAAATGTTATGTGAGCAAAGAAAACATAAATTCATACGAAAATATACAACAAAAAAATTATATAGATTTAGAATATAACACTGACGGTGCTAATATTAGAGATTCAAGTGAAAACTCGGATAATTTATCTATTATTTCATTACAACTAACCCAATTTCAGTCTCACCCTGAGGAAAAATTTAATAATACTCAAAACTATAAAGATAATCAAAAACAAGTGGAAATTGATAATGATAATCGCAGTGTGCATGAAAACCAAAATTCTAATGATGAAATTATTCAAACAAATGATCAACAAGGGAAATCAAAAGGCAGTAGTGATGAAGAGAGCTTTCAAGGTAAGATAATGTAAGACAGTTTTTATGCTAAGTTTAAATTAGAAAAAATTAAGTAACAAAATTAAGTAAGAACATTGAGTGAGAAAGAACAACTAGACAAATAAGGAAATTGTGAAAAATTTATTGTATGTAATGGAAACTAGGTACTTTTATATAAAGAAAATTATATAATATGCACAATATTATGTACTTTGCGAAATTAGAACATTTTTTTGTATATGCACCTATTAGCATTAGGAAAGTTTTGGTTTACATTGACCAGAGAGATGGTACAGCTCTGCGGCTAAACTCATAAACTAGATATTGGCAATACCTCAATAACTATGGGAAATGTAATTTGATTTAAAGGGTATTTCGCATAAAGTTGCTAATTATTTCAGGGATGATTTGATCAATTTCTAGCAAAATGTATAGGCGAGTGAGTGCAGGTGTACTCGTTTTCGAGATAAGGCCTGTTGAAAAAAAACGATGCCGGAGTTTTCCTGCATATAAATAAATGCTGATAGCTTCGGAGCAATGCAACAAAGAGTAATCATCAGGTGATTTTTTTTTTGTCTTTTCAGAAGACAGGCGATTGATTGCTCTTTATTATCGATTTGTAACAATTTTATTTGAGCCCGATTATTAGTTTCCGGGATAAAGCTCGTCAAAATCAGACTTTTTGTTTTTTTTTTTTTTTTGAAATTTTTAATTGATTTTAATTTTAATTGATAATCAAAATTTTGTGTGTTTTTTTTAAATTTTTTTTCTATGCGCTACAATGAGAGCTTAAAGTGAACCCATATAACATTTCCCTCCGCGTCTTATAGCTTTTCCAGTAAACGTGTTAAATGTGTTTTAAAAACGTACGAAAAATGCGTTGTTCATAAATTTCACATAAACATAACATACACTAAATAGTTTTTTATTTTTTTATATTTCAAGTACCTACAAAACAAACCCCCAATGGTTACCCTAAACGGTAACTTTGCTTTCCACCAGGTTGTAGCTCGCAAACGAGTCGCAATTTTTTGTTGACAGTTGATCCGTATCAGCTAAGAATCATCTCTAAAATTTTTTGTCGCTTTATGCCAAATGTTTAAAGTTACAAATATTTAGACACCCTGTATAAAGAAACAATTAAACAATTCAGTATTGAGTTCGTCATGTTGGTCTATTAAACAGGGTGTTTGATATTTAAGGTAACTCTCGAAGCAGGTTAATGGCTTCAGAATAACAAAAAATCCGAAGAGACATTTTGCTTTTTTAGTCCTTCTTCTTCAGTTATGAGATCTCACAGTTGGTATTTTGGAAAACCGTTTAATTTTTACATTTTTACTATTTATATTTCGGTCACTATTTATATTTCGGGTCCTGGCAATACTAGTGCTGCCAGGTGCAATCTGACACTTCCATTGGAAAGTTTGACATTTTTTAGGACAACTTCACTCAGAACGTTTTGTCATTCGAGCGCGAATTGTTTTGTTTACAGTGACTTGAAAAATTCATCTCGGTCAAAAAATGGAATTGTCCCGTGAAAATTTTCGTGCGATGATTTTTTACGATTTTCGGCGCGGATTATCGAGACAAGAGTGTCTCGATCAACTTGTTTCGACTTTTGGTGATGAAGCACCATCAAAAACCACTGTAAATCGCTGGTACCAAGAGTTTGGTTTCGGACGCCGTTCGCTCCAGGATGAATTTCGTGAAGGTCGGCCAATTTCGGTCGTTTTGCCGGAAACCATCGATGCTGTGCGCGAAATGATAATGATGGACCGGCATGTGACATACTGTGAGATTGAGGCATCCTTGGGCATTAGTTCCACCAGCGTACATAAGATATTGCATGAATATCTTGCCGTGAAAAAGGTGTGTTGTCGATGGATCCCAAAAAATTTGACGATTGCACAAAAGAAGGCTCGTGTCGATTGGAGCAAAGAAATGTTGAAAAAATTCAATCGCGGTGCGTCAAAAGACGTTTATAAGACAGTCACAGGTGTTGAATCATGGATCTATGCATATGAGCCCGAAACGAAACAGCAATCGACCGTATGGGTGTTCCAAGACGAGCCAAATCCAACAAAAGTTGTTCGTGGAAGAAGCACATCGAAGCAAATGATCGCGTTTTTTTTGGTATAACCGGTCATGTGGCCACAGTACCTTTAGTGGAACGTAGGACGGTCAATTCTGAATGGTACACCACCATCTGTTTGCCGAAAGTTTTCGAAGAAATAAGGAAAACAAACAAGCGCCGGCGAATCATTCTTCATCATGACAATGCAAGCTCTCACAAATCAGCTGAAACAATGGACTATTTGAGCACTCAAAATGTCGAATTGATGGGTCATCCGCCGTACAGTCCTGATTTAGCACCCAATGACTTCTTCTTATTCCCTCACATCAAAAAAAAAAAATGCGTGGACAACGATTTTCAACACCTGAAGAAGCAGTCAATGCGTTCAAAAACCATGTTTTGGAGGTGTCTCAATCGGAGTGGAAAAAGTGCTACGAAAATTGGTTTCAGCGCATGCAAAAGTGTATTGATCTTCATGGGGAATATTTTGAAAAACAATAAAACCATTTCCAATGATAAATGTTTGTTTTTTATTGCTAGACCCGAAATATAAATAGTGACCGTAATATGGCAGGTAAAGAAAACTTTGTTCGCTTATTTTGAAGCAAAGTCAAGATTTTTAAAAAATTTTTTCAATCGACTTTCCTTTAATCTTAATTTACTTATAATTACAACTCACTAATCTTACAATAATTTTTTTCTACAGGAGATGAAGATTCCTCTAAATATTTAAAAAACAAAATATTTTCAAAATGAAAACAAAATTTTTTAACCTTGTGTGATTTTCATAATGAGAAAGATATTCTTCACCTTATTTCCGATGCAAAATATTTTCAAAATTTTCAGAAATCTTGTGAATACAAACGAAAACATAAGACTAAATTCAAAAAAACCAACAAAATAAGCTATGTTGGAATAAATTAATTATAAAACAGGTTGTGCTGTTTTATAATTAATAACAGGAATTTGGATAATATCAAGAATCAATTTAACATTTTTCTAAGTATGCAAACCAAAAGCTTGCTAGTGATCTTAATATTTGAAAGAATTGTTTAAAAGACGTTTTTTAAATCTTATACAGCACTTTCGCCAAACTAGAAAATACACCTTGTGGTCGGTTATGTGCTTCAATTTTTTTTTTATTAAATTAATTTTTTTGGATCATTGAAAGTACTTCAGATGCAATAAAGCCAATTGTTTTCATATGAAGTGAAAAATACGTTATTTGAACACAATTATAATATTATTATAAGTGTAGTATATAATATTATTAAATTATATAATGTATAATTTCGGATGAAAATTAAATTATTTTGCACGCCCATCGTTATATTTGGTATGATATAAATGTGAAGCAAATTCATAAAATATCGTTTGAGTTTTTAATTCAGTCATCCTCCATGGCTTCCTCTGTTTTCTTCATTTTTATTTTTTATTGGTCTAAATGGCAATTTCTGGTCAATGGATTTATGTACAACATAATCAAACTAAATTGTAAATGCTGTTTGATTTCACGTGCAACACCAATTATTTTAATATATTAATATTGTAAATTTAATTAATGCTTCCACTTCATCTTTACATCAATCGACTGTATTGTCGTTCCCGAAAAGTAAATTTTTTGTATCAATAAAATATATTTATATTAAAGCTTGTTTGTTCAGTAAACAATCTAATTTATTCTTATAAGTATTTGTAGAACAGCGGTTAGCTTTTGAACAGGGCTTTCACGATTTTAAATTATTAGCGTAAACAAACGTGATGACAAACAATGTCATGAGAGAACGAATAGTCTTGAAAAATGATGTAAAAAACCGTCGTTATTAAGAGCTACCTATATGTTAATGTTTACCGATTTGTTGTGGCTAAAATTTAATCAACCACTGGGCTTTCGAACGGTGCGATATAAATTTTATTGGTTACATGGTATATAATAACAATATGGCTTGAAAATTTTAATTAGTTAATTACCGCAAGAAATTCACCTCAATTTATTAAATCAAGATGCTAGAATTTCAAAACGCGTCGCAGAATTGTACTATGATTGATGATTATTATTACTACATATGTAATTGCATTAAATGTATGTATAACTGTATGTTTCACTTTTTACTTTTTTTAGAATGAAGTCTTTTTACAAGTATATAAAATTTTATAATATTTAATGCTAAGAACTGCAGCTGTATATAAATGCTCTTTTTCAACAATTTTTTGCCTCCAAACCTTGAATTTCAAATTGTTAGCACTTTTCCAAAAAATTTTTTTAAAAAAAGTGCTTATAAGTTTTACTCTGTCCGTCCGTCCGTGTGTCAGTCTGTCCCTGTGTCTGTTTACAAAACTTCTACGCCCTTGAAGATAGAAATCTGAAATTTAATATGTACATAGATTTTTAGTAGAAACTTATTTTCGTAGAAGAAAATTTTTACCTACCTACCCCCTCTAAAAGTTATATCTCCCTAAAATACTAAAAAATAAAATTTGAAAATTTTGAGCAGTATTTGGCCCGTATAAATGTCCACTAAAAAAATTGAGTTACCTGTTTTGTTTGCAAACGGAGCTTTTATAGAAAATTTCACAAAAATCTGGGGGTTATTTTACTTGAAGTAGCCAGCATCATAACTTAATGTTATTTTCGGGAATATCAAGACTTTGAAACTGAAAGTTCTGTTTTTGGGGCCGATTTTGTATTGTATTATAGATATTGTATCATGTTCCATGAATAATATTGATGGAATTTCTTGAAATTTTTTTTGTTGGAGTTGTTTTCTTTTTTTGACAAAATAAATTGGCTTGGAATTCGTTTGGAAAGGAAATCACGAAAAATGAATGACTACTATAAACCAAATTGACACTTTTCTAAGTACGAATACATTAACTAAAGCCTGGTTTCTATTTTTCACAGAATTTGTAATAAATGTCTAAAGCATAATGTTATGCGGTCTTAACCTTAACAATGTTTTCGGTTATGTACTGCTGACCTCAGATTTTTTTAAATAGCTGTTTATTTATTTCAAAAATTATAAACAAACGTAATAAAGAGGAAACCTTGTTTTGAATTTCTTTGTTCCAATTGCTACTAATTATAAATACAAATTACGGTCGAACTAAATCGAAAATAAGTTCGAGAAAATAGAGCTAAAGAGCAACGCTAAATGTAAAAGAAAATTATTAATTTGAGAAATCGACTATCTATAGTAAGCAAAATCAATAAAGCATTTAAAACTTTGGATCTGAAATTTTGGAGTTGAATTTTCATATTAAAACTAAAATTTAAAATAATAAAATAATTTGTTGTAGATTATTTGGCAATTGATACAAATAATGTTTAATCAAACTTAAAATCGAAATTTATGATATAATCAATCAATCAACAAACAAAAATAAGTAAAATTTATGATTGTTATTTCGGGTAAGGCAAAAATATAAGAAATATAGTCGAAAATGCGCTTTCAATATATATATAGTTCAATTACCTATTCCCTCCAGTAGAAACTTTTTATTTTGTGCCTAACTGTTCCTGGAACAATAACCTCTTTTGTAAATGTGTAATAGATAGGGAGTCTTAATATTATTTTTACTCCTAATTTAGAATAAGCATTTTCATAATGATGGTAGTCATTAATTATAAACATATGAAAATAAATCAGAAATAATATAAAATAAAACAAGTAAAAACGTTTCAGTCGGTATGAACCGATTGAATTATACCCTGCACCTTTCATTGTTGTATAGCAATTACTCAAACCTGTGAAACCATTCTATAGAAACTTCACGGATATGTCTGATCTATAACTGAACACACAAGTTTCGTGAATCTGACTTTATTATTTTTCCAAATATTTAAAATTAGTTTTTGGAGTTGTATGACAGGTACCCGAACCTGCCAAGCAACTCCACTAAAACTTCGCTAATATATCTGATCTATAATTGGACACACAACTGCCAAGTTTCATGAATCTAACTTTATTACTTTTCCAAATATTTAAAATAAGCTTTTGGACTTGTATGGGAGCCACTCGAATCTGTCAAGCAATTCCACCAAAACTTCAGAAATATCTTTGACCTATAATTGGACACACAACTGCCAAGTTTCATGAATCTGTCTTTATTATTTTTCCAAATATTTAAAATTAGCTTTTGGAGTTGTATGGCAGGTACCCGAACCTGCCAAGCAATTCCACTAAAACTTCAGAAATATATCTGATCTATAATTGGACACACAACTGCCAAGTTTCTTGAGTTTGACTTTATTATTTTTCCAAATATTTAAAATTAGCTTTTGGAGTTGTATGACAGGTACCAGAACCTGCCAAGCAATTCCACTAAAACTTCGCTAATATATCTGATCTATAATTGGACACACAACTGCCAAGTTTCATGAATCTGACTTTATTATTTTTCCAAATATTTAAAATAAGCTTTTGGACTTGTATGGGAGCTGCTCGAACCTGTCCAGCAATTCCACCAAAACTTCAGAAATATCTTTGACCTATAATTGGACACACGACTGCCAAGTTTCATGAATCTGACTTTATTATTTTGCCGAATATAAAAAATTTACTTTTGGAGTTGTATGGCAGCCACCCGAACCGGTGAAGCTATCTCATTAAAATTTTTAGAGCATAAGTAGAATATAATTGGACGCATGTATACAAAATTTTATATTTATAGCTTTATTAGTTTTTGAAATATTTAAAATGAACTCTTTGAGTTGTATGGCAGCTACCCGAATCCGTTGTCCGAATTGGTCCAATAACAATAGGGGTCGTCCTTGGCACAAAAGAAACAACTTGTGAAAGTTTGGTGTCGATTGCATTATTCGTTTTTGAGTTATCGTGCGATCGGACGGACGGACGGACGGACGGACATGTCTAAATCAACGCAGAATTTTACGCTGAGCAAGAATATATATATATGTCCATACCGCAGATGACTCCTTCAAGTAGTTACAAACTCCATACCAAAGTTAATATACCCTTCACGAAGTGCAGGGTATAAAAAACCGGCAATTATTGCGATTCAATCACTATTTTCAAAACCAACTGTACGAGCATGTACTGAATCAAATTTATACAAATAATCAAGCTTACTTGGAATATTTTCATATTACTCCAAATCATTAATAGCAAAATCGACACAAAATGCTAAAGCAGAATCAATGGAATGATTGCTTAAAGATTCAAAAACATTTAATTGCATTGAATATTAACGTTCCTTATCGAAATTTATAAAAGGAATCGAATACAAGGAATTTTTCTTTTGGGTGAGACTTCTGATGATGCCATCAATTAATGTCGAATAAAAACTATGCAGTTGTCGGTGGCATCTTTTTTTCAGGTTGCGTTGAAAAAACTTCCATAATTAATTCTGGAATTTAATTTATTGTGGTATTTGATCGGTCTTTTTCCTTCGGCCTAATGCTTTTCCACCTTCAACTGTCGTAAGGAAAATTTTAATAAAGTTGGGTTAAATGATCTGCTTTGAAAAACAATCTATGTATACCTACCACACTATTAAAATTATTTTCATTCATATACGAAACTATTTCTAGGATTACATATATTTAGCATTTAGGTTAACATAATGCTCGATTTTAAGGGTTAATTGCGTAACTTTAGAAAAATAATTATATTTTTAATGTCATGGAATTTAGCGTTAGCTTTCTACGTTTATAAAAATTTGAAAAAGCTTGCGGTTTCGGAAATACAAGGCGTCAAAAATTTCAAATTTTATTTTTTAGTATTTTAGGGAGATATAAGTTTTAGAGGGGGCAGATAGATAAAAATTTTCTTCTACGAAAATAAGTTTCTAGTAAAAATCTATGTACATATTAAATTTCAGATTTCTATCTTCAATGGTGTAGAAGTTTTGTAAACAGACACACGGACAGACTGACACACGGACGGACGGACAGAGTAAAACTTATAAGCACTTTTTTTAAAAAAAATTTTTGGAAAAGTGCTAACAATTTGAAATTCAAGGTTTGGAGGCAAAAAATTGTTAAAACGAGCATTTATATACAGCCGCAGTTCTTATTATGCATTAAATATTATAATATTTTATATACAAATTATTGACTTCAATAAGAGTGTTTAAAAAAATTAAAAAGTGAAAAACAGTTATGCATACATTTAATGCAGCTTATATAGAAAATTTCAGGAAAATCTGGGGGTTATTTTATTTGAAGTAGCTAGTTCATTTCCTAAAAAGTATGCCAAAGGTCTCATACCCGAAGTAAGCTTGGAATTCATATATTAATTTTATTGAAAATAAGTTCAGCTAAACTTGAGATACAGCTCTGCGCAGACCACAGGCAGACATCTCTCTAAAAGTAGTTTATTTACGCTTTAATACCATCAACATATTTTTTTAGTGTGGTTTATAAAAAGAAGAATGAAATTCTTAAAGTCGTTGTCAAGTTATGGCGCGAACAAGGGAAATATGCATTTATCTTTTTACATATAAATTCGTAAATTGTGAATAACGAAAGGAAATATTATCCATGTTTTTATGATTTCCAATTCACAAAAAAGTTCTTTCTACACACGCCATGAAAAAAAAATTTACTCTAGGTATTGATAGAGTTGGAATATAAAAATAATGAGCCCTTTTTAAAGGTTAAACAAAATACAATAGGGTGACCTTAACTCATTTAATAAAATATTTTTTTTTAATAAAAATCTATTCATAAAGAAATGTTCAGTTTATGATTATGAATACTAAAATATACAAAACTTTGCTTTTAGATTTTTTAAAAGTTAATCAGTTATATTACGGCAGTTTTGTTAAAAATAATTCCTTTTCCAAATTGAAGTAAAAATTGATAGCTTTAAAGTAATAGTTTAGAAAATGCTATCGTGTACCGATTTCGTATACCGAATTAGAAATTCGGTACACGGTAGCATTTTTTAGTATTCCTTTTAAATATATTTTCTTTTCTATTCAATAAAAAACAAATTCAACTCGGTTATACATTTTACTGAAGAGCGCAAGAAGGGACTCATGGTGTTCGAATTCTTTTGAAAATTCCTCGGTTATTAATCAACTATCATTTCTCAATGGTGTGGTAAAATATGTAAAATCTGTAAAATATGTTAAAATATGTAGAGAAAGTTCAGTTTCTGAGATCTGACAATTTTAAAAATAAACTAATGCATTGTTTTAACATTCTGAGTTTAAATATTAAATTCTAAGAGAATTGGTTAATTATTTCTTTTTATAAAAGAAAAATGTAAATTTGACCCGACAGACAGACAGTCACCTCTCTAAAAATAGTTTATTTAGGTTAACCTTCACAACGAAGTGCATTTCCGCCGAAAACTCCACACCAACAAATATTTGGGACCATCACATAATTTCATTTACGTATGTATTGTATTGTATGCAATCTAAATTTTATAAATATTCAATATTATTGCTAGTGATTATTGGTCTTTGTTGCTGCAAAATTTCTTTTAGATTAAAAAAAGTTACGATAATTTTAAACAAAGAAATTAGCTAAATTTTATGACAATACAAAATCTAAGAAAACGTATATATATATAATTAAGGTTTTAAAAAACCCAAAAAAGGAGTCAATTATTTAATAATACGTGATATCTGATAGAATGATAAGTAAATTTCTATAAATTATGGTAAACAAATGCTGCATCATGTCAAATAATTAAGTTAATTGATTTTATTTCTATAAAAATATAAAGAAAAAAACAAATCCACTACAGATTATTTACGAGTCTAACAAGATTTCTGTTGCTTTCGTGTTATAACAAAATAATTGTAAAGTTTGCCAGTCACTTCTAAAAAGGTACAAAAATATGTAAAAGATTAAAATCTTCTAAAATGTCCAAAGAAATAAAATGAAAGAACAAATAAGATATTAATAGATTTAATTTAGCTGTAAAAAGAAAAAATCACGTACCGTATCAATTAGGACGTTTCAGAATGAGAGTTATAATCCATTCCAAATTAAATTTAAACAAGTAAAAACGTTTCAGTCGGTATAAACCGATTGAATTATACCCTGCACCTTTCGTTGCTGTATAGCAATTACTTAAACCTGTGAAACCATTCTATAGAAATTTCACGGATATGTCTGATTTATAACTGGACACACAACTGCCAAGTTTCATGAATCTGACTCTATTATTTTTTCAAGTATTTAAAATAAGCTTTTGGAGTTGTATGGCAAGTACCCGAACCTGTCAAGCAATTCCATCAAAACTTCAGAAATATGTTTGACCTATAATTGGACATACGACTGCCAAAGCTCATGAATCTGACTTTATTATTTTTATTCTTTATTATAAAAAATTTGCTGTTGGAGTTGTATGGCAGCCACCCGAACCGGTGCAGCTATCCCATTATAATTTTTAGAGCATGTGTAGAATATAATTGAACACATGTATACAAAATTTTATATTTATAGCTTTATTAGTTTTTGAAATATTTAAAATGAACTCTTTGAGTTGTATAGCAGCTACCCGAACTCGTTGTCCGAATTAGTCCAATAACAATAGGGCTCGTCCTTGGCACAAAAGAAAAAACTTGTGAAAGTTTGGTGTCGATTGCATTATTTGTTTTAGAGTTATCGTGCGATCGGACGGACGGACGGACGGACGGACAGACGGACATGTCTAAATCGACGCAGAATTTTACGCTAAGCAAGAATATATATATATGTCCATACCGCAGATGACTCCTTCAAGTAGTTACAAACTCCATACCAAAGTTAATATACCCTTCACGAAGTGCAGGGTATAAAAATTAATAAGCAGGATAAATACCAGCACCAAACTTTAAATTTTTACTTCTTATAGACTTGGTAATGTATAAATAAATAATTATAAAGTAAAAAATTATTTAAATAAAAGATTAAGTATAAGTTTATAAAAATAATACTGTATGATTTTCTATTTTGCATTCATGTTTTGGAATGGAATATAAATATAATTGTAGATACAAACAAATTAAAACAGCTAATTATTGTTTATACAAGCAATTTTGAAAAAACAAAAGCTTATTAATTTTCAAATTTTTAAATTATTTTAGAAATACTCGTAAATTATAAAATTTTTTAAAGCTACCTCTTTTTAATTTTCATGTACACTTATTTAAATTTAAAAATAAACCAACATTAACAGCTATGTATTAACGATCGATTGACGATAACTGAAAGTTTTTAGTTACTAATTACATACAGAAATGTCAAATATTATTTATAAACAGAGTAAGATTATTGGTAACTAAAACTAAAAAAGAAATTAAATACTGAAAGTGAAATTTGGTGTTCTAAAATTCACAAAAGTTTTCAACTTTACTATAATAATTTGAAATTTTAAAAGTGAAATATAGACTTATAGGCGTTTTTAAATTTGAAATTTAGCATAATATAAATATAAGTATTCCTCCTTTTATGTAAATGTTTAATATAAAGTTTTAAATACATATCTATTTGATGCGATTAACAGAAATTGGAGATTGATCAACATAGATTACAGTTTCCGTAAAAATTTATTGTAAGGCTTCCTTATTAATTCTAAAACTAATTTTAAACTAGAAAATTGATTTATCTTCTAGTTTTAATTAAAGCTGGAAAATTGACAAATTTGAATACAAAATTTCTAAATGAAATTAACTAAAAACTTAAAAAAATATCAGCTGTCTTTGATGTTTACTAAGCTGATTTCGAAAATTTTCGAAAACACGTTAAATGTAGAACACCGATTTTGAAAACGAATGGAACTCAAATTTACCTAAGATTTAATTTGTAGTAGAATGCAGAACATTATCGAATAACTATTGTCCAATGTACAATAAGGAACGGTATACGGAAAGAAATATTGAATGGATATTATTTGGAATTTCATATTTCGAGTCTAATTTTCAAAACCCCCGAACTAAAAAATTTTTCAGAAACCTTAAGACTCGAATCATAACTTTTTTCTACTTTTCTTTTTTTTTAAAATTTAAAATTTGAACTTCTAATTTTTGGATATCTAAAAAAACTTTCGCAGTAAATAATTATATTTCAGAAAATTACTGTGGCAAAGTTTGGTGTTCACAATTTGTTATTTGTATCCATTTCGCTCTCATATTAAAAGTAAAGTATCGAATTGTGTTGTACACAATAAGTTAATACGCCTGGTATAATAGCATAAGAATTCAACATAATTTATTGTCTTCCTTTCTAACGGTAACATTTACAAATCCCAAATATTTAGACATCAATCAAAACATCCTTTTAACACCTCTATGGAACTTAGAGAAGAATAGAAGGTGTCATTGGCAGCATTATATTTTAAATTTGAAAAGAACAGTTTTGTTAAGTTTTTAAGCTAAAAAATACTTTTCAAATTATAAACATACTTAACGAATATATAAAAGTGATCCAGAAAAGTATACAACAACATATACCATTGATTAGAGGATCGAAAATGGCTAAAACTTTTGTTCCGGTTTAAGTGCGAAATAAATAGCCTAATAAATTTGGAAGTTTTATGGCAGATAAATGAACCAGTACCCCGATTTCATAACCAATTTTGTGAAAATTTCGTGAACCTAGTTACTTTTTAAGTTATCGTTTTACAGTTACTTTTTAAGTTATCGTTGGGACGGACGGACAGACGGACAGACGAACAGGCTAAGGTAATTCGACTAAGAATTCGACGTAATATTTATAGTCACAGTAAAAATAATTTTGACCTTTTTATTATGATATAAACATAATTCTTATATGTAGTCAAACGAGCTAAAATTATTTCAATTATATGGATTAAATAAAACTAAATGGGATATAATGTATAGCAATTTCGTAAATAAACCAATTTCGATATATGGATGTTGTAATAAAGATATAAAAATAGCTTGGCAAAAGCCCTTTTGTATTTTTCAAAGTAAAATATAGCTGAATAAAAAATATTTTGATGGACACAAGTTTATTGGTATTCATATAAAAACATTGGCAAAAGAGAAAGAATTTATTGGCAATGTGTCATAAAAATGTAGCTAAACATGTTGCAATATACCAATACGTATATATACCTATGCAAATATTAACAATAAAATAGTTTTTATTTAGATTTTATAATCTTTGCTTTTGACATATTTTATGGCGGAAATACAAATCACAAGTCGCAACAAGTCGGTTGCGGAGAGAATCAGCAACTAGTTAGGAGCCATATATAACTGGGTAGAGAGTCGAAAAGCAGTAACATTTTTGTTCGGAATATAGTGTTAAATCGAAATATTTTTCTAGATACAGGAATTTTAAGAACGTCACTAAATTTTAACACACCTAAGATTTTTTGTTTACAGCTTCCGTTCCAGAAAAGAAGTTCAAACAAACATTTTTTGAAAGCGCTATTGGAAGGCTTTAAATAAAGAATCACGTATTATTAGGTTTTACATGTTTTTTTGGAAAATACAAGCTTTTGAGCTTTATGAAAGGTTAAATTTTCTTCACCTTTTATTTTTTACCTTTTTTTTTGTCTCGACAATTTTTCATGAAATTGTCGAAACTGCAAATTTTACCAAAAAAAAAATCCTATATCTCATGTACCATAAAAATTTTTTTAACGTCTAATAACTTAAATTTTTTGGTATATCTCCTGTACCATAAAAATTTTTGTATGATGTAGCTCGGAAATGGTTTGCATTTAACATCTACATATGTTCCCAACAAATATTTTACTCATTTTCAACCCTATACCCGGTGATATATGGCTCCTAGTATGTTGTAATGTACCATGTATATATCACATTAATATTATAAAGTATATAATATGAAAATAAAGCGCAAACTTTTGAGATACACTTTTATATTTAAAAACTACATTATTGTAAACCATTCAGAAATATTCTTTATTCTAACTGAATGATTTATTTTCATAAGAGGCTCAAAAGTGTAACTAATTTGAAAATATTGTATTTCTAAAACTGTTTTGAATTATATCCAAAATAAAAATAATTGTGTGTTTTTTATATTTATTATTACACACAAACAATTTATGCTATACATCCATGTACATATGTATATGTACCTGCACGCAAAAATTTTGCTTCAAAATATACACATTTTTTGCATACGCGTATACATATTATAGTAAGTGAATCGATTTTAAATACATATTTGCGGTACATAATTAGGCATATTTAAATGATGATAATATTATATCCACTGTTTCTACTTGTGAAAAAGGTATATGATTTGGAGAAAACGTTATATACATTATATACTGCATACATTATACTTACGCTCCACAATCGTTTAAGCAGCACTTTAAGGCTCAGTTTCACTTTATAATTTTTTGGTTATTTTTATTATTTAAAACAATTATTTGAAAAATGAAATATCTCGTTTTTTTGTGAAATGTATACAAAATTTATTTACTTTGTTTTCGAAAGTGAGACATTTAGTCAATAATTTGGGAAAAAATACAAAAACCCTATTGCAAAAATGGAAATCTTATTGAAAAGTGAAACAGCCATTAGAAAATTCTCAGAATTCTGATTTGGAAGTGAATAAAAAATAAAGTTGGGTCAAACCAATGGTTCGTTTTGTAGCACTTTTCCCTTCAACAATTAGTGAAAATACTGCTTTTAAATCTACCTTTTAAAAGATAGAAACCTGAAATTTAATATGTACATAGATCTTTACTAGAAACTTATTTTCGTAGAAGATAATTTTTACCTATCTGCCCCATTTTTTATATCTCCCTAAAACCCTAAAAACTACATTTTTCAACTACTTACCGTAGTACAACTATATGCATTTTTGAAATTTTACAAACGCAGAAAAGCAGTGGGTTGTATCTTCTATCTCAGCATACTATAATTAAATTTAAAAAAAAAAACAAAATGGCCGTTAAAATTTACCATTATATAAAATCCGTTTTTTTTTTTAATTTTTCATGTTGTTTTTCTTCTGGACCTAGCTCATTTCGTTAGAAGAAAGTTTTTTTCCACCTGCACCCCCTCTCAAGTTATCGCATCTTGAAATTTGTAAAATTTTAATTTTCGCCGCCTTGTGTTTCCGAAACCGCAAGCTTTTTCAAATTTCTATAAAAGCAGAAAGCTAACGGTAAATTCCATGACATTAAAAAATATAATTATTTTTCTTAAGTCACACAATATTATCCCTTAAAATCCAGCATTATGTTAACCCCTCTTTAAATTAATTTTTGGTTTATTTCAAAAACTGCATAAACTGTTCATCCTGAATATATGTAATCATAGAAATAGTTTCGTATATGAATGAAAATAATTTTAATAGTGTGGTAAGTATACGTCGATTGTTTTTCAAAGCAGTATTTTTACTTGTGAACTTTTCACATGTGAAGGCAAAAGTGCTACAAAACAAACCTTTGGTTTGACCCAGCTTTGTTAAAGTTTTTTTTGCACTTTTCCAAAAAATTTTTGAAAAAAGTGCTTATTAGTTTTATTCTGTCCGTCCGTGGCCTTGTTTATAAAACTTCTTTACCCTTGAAGATAGAAAGTCGAAATTTCATGCATACATAAATTTTTACTATTAACTTATTTCCGTAGAAGAAAATTTTCTGTCTCTCATTTTTTTACTACTTATTATCATGACATTTTTTTATTACTTATTGCAATTAAACCATTTTTCAAATTTTACAAACACAGACAGGCAGTGGGTTTCTTCTTCTTTCGCGCCATATCATACTTAAACTTGAAAAACTAAAATGGCCTCTAAAAGTTAGCGTCATCTAAGGTCCGTTTTTTACAAATTTTTGACACCGCTTTTCTTCTAAACATAACGTTGAAAGAGTCTGAAATTTTACAGCTCTTAGATATTCATAAAAGTTTAGTTTGTTGGAAGAAAATTTTTTTCCACCTCCACCGAGGTGGAGACAGGTAAAAATTCATGTTATCGCCTCTCAAAATTTCTAAAATTTTAATTTTTGTCACCTTATATTTTCGAAACTGCCAGTTTTTTCAAATTTCTATAAATGCAGAAAGCTAAAGGTTTCAAATCAAAAAATATAATTATTTTTCTTAACTGATGCAAATTTGCCATTAAAATCGGGCATTATGTTAAAGTGTCTTTAATTTTTTTTCTGTTTTATTTCAAAGACTGTATAAATTGTTCAGTATAAACATATGCAACCCTGGAAATAGTCTCGTATATGAATGAAAGTAATTTTTATAATGTAATACATAGCTAGATTGCTTTTAAAAGCAGTATTTTCATTTGTTGAATGGAAAAGTGCTAAAGAACAAACCATTGGTTTGACCCAACTTTATTAAGAAATGTTTTTCTATTAAATTTGAAGAAGTTAAATTTTACCTTCATTATCAGATTTATTATGACTCTGAAATTTTACTTTCGGACATACCAAATGTTTAACGACATTCATAGTTATATGTACAAGAATAACTCTTCGGATTAAAAGTACTAATCAAAATAAAACATATTTTACTCGTACATAGGTTGAGTTCAAGTTTGCAGATCTTAAAAAGTAGTTCTTATGTTTTCAGCGCTATTCTGCAAAAGAAAATTCAAAAACTGAAAAAAAAAGTTCTGAAAATAAAAACGTCCCACTGCAACCATCTGTTTTTGACATGTCAATTTTATTTTGTCTTTTTAGTTTTAAAACTTGGTGTTGGTATGTTAATATTATTAATTTATTTTTGTTTAAAAAAAATTAATAAAAAATGGATACGGATGGCAAAAAAAAGATAAAGGAAAGTAATTTTCTCTTAAACAACATCTTACTAAGCAGCTTCCAAAAAAAACTTAACAGAATAAAAAAACATCGAAATTTTTTACAACAAAAATCTAATGTATTAAAAATGTATTTGCTGGCAGCCTCAAGAAGAGGAAGAAGAAGATCATACCTACAGTGCAAAATTATTTTAATGATTTCTTTTAATTCAATGAGGGCTTGAAGCTGAAATCAACAAATATATTAAGATTTATACATATTCCATAAATAAATAATTATTTCATACATACCTTTGCTTTTTCTATTTCAATGTTTTTGTTTTCAATCTCTAACAGTTCTTTGTGTCTCACTTCAGTTCTTTCATTTTCAGCTTTATTAGAACATATATTTCATATTTTTTAGATCTCTTTGGTCTATTTTTCTCTTCTTCGTCGCTGATTCCTTCTGTAAAAGGAAGGCTTTGTATTAATGTGTTTTCCGGCGGTTTGATGGTAAATGAAGTGCCATATACTTCATCAAATAATTCATAAAATATCCAGATTGTTGCACCTTGACCAGTTTTTTTATTTTTTTTTTATTCTATTAAATGTTGCTAGAAGATTAGCAAATTTTTTGGCTATTTGCTCTCTGGAATAAGGAAACTCTGGATGTACTTCAAGAATGTTGTTTAAAACTACTCCCCACATCACACTCTTCTTTCTTCGCCCCGAGCAGAAGTCGTTTTCTAATTTCAGTCTTTCAGTTATGAGGAGTTTGGTTTCTGCACTGGACCATCTTTTTATTCTATTTTCTTCATCCTCAAATCTACATAATAAGAAAACCATTTCAAATTTATTGAAAAATTTAATTTTGATAATGTAGATATGTATGTACTTACATGTTCTCACTACTCTCGAGTGTTTCCGACATTATACAATTTTGAAAATTAGCAAGTTTTTTTTTTAGAAGAAACTATTGAATTTTGTTTTAGAAGAAACTATTGAAATTTATTGAAAATTTTTGAACAAAGTTAAATTTTTTTAAAGAAATTAAAAATGTTTTAGCGGTCTTATTACGCGGTCTTATTTCATACTATTAAAATTTAAGGTTATATTTTTTTCTTAATAATGACAGCACAAATTTAATGCTGCAAATGCTGCTGAAGTTCTTTACAAGTTCTACAAGCAAAAACGCGCTACTTTTTGCAGTATAAATACAAAAACGCATTTTTGTTCAAAATTTCATATTTTTGAGGTATGTACATACATATGTATGTAATAACTTAAGAAAGAAATATACTAACATACTATGTACACACGTATTCTGACAAAAAAAAATATTGGGTCAAACCAATGGTTTATATTTTAGCATTTTTCCCTTCAACAAATGAAAATACTGTTTCTAACAACAATCTATGTATGTATACTAACTACATTATTAAAATAATTTTCATTCATATACGAAACTACTACTAGGATTGCATATGCTTAGCATGAACGATTTATGCAGTCTTTGAAATAAAGCGAAAATATATTTAAAAAGGGGTGGTTAACATAGTACTCGATTTTAAGGATTAATTGTAACAAAAATAAAATAATTAAATTTTTCAATGGCATGAAATTTACCGTTTGCTTTGAAATTTGAAAAAGCTTGCGGTTTCAGAAATAAGGTGCCAAATATTTCAATTTTACAAATTTCGAAAGGCGATAACTTCAGAGAGGTGGAGATGAAAAAAAATTTGCTTCTAATCAATTTAATCTACATGTAAAATTTCAGCATTTTATATTCAAGGGTGTAAAAGGTTTGTAAACATGTCCACGGACGGACGGACAGATTGAATTAACTAATAACCACTTTTTTTTCAAAATTTTTTTGGAAAAGTGCTAAAAGTAGATTGGAAAAGTGTTACTTTTTTATTATTTTCTAAATTTTAGATTAAATATTTGAATAGAAATTTAGCAGTACCATGAACATAATATAATAGGCTTTGAAGTGTTTTTCGTTATAATTAATAATATTAATATTTTTTCTCAAACTAATATTAAAGTTTAAAATTAAAAATACGTTTTAAGAAATCAAAACCCGAAAACAATATCTGTGTAGATCTTATATATCCACGTTTAAACTGATAATAATATTTTTTTTTCTTTCACTTTCTAAATATTTCATTTTATAAGATTATTTAAGATTCTTCAATTACATAAAAATATTTTTGTTTTGTTTTAAATTCCGCGAATTTTTTTTAAATGAATTCCATTCTACAACAAAAGTATTCAATAACGTTTTATTCACGGAATGATGATATTTTCGCAGTTCGCATTTACTGCTGCAAGTATGAAAGATGTAAGTCTTGCTTGTAAAAATTTAAAGAAATATAAAATATAATACTTTTGTCTTGATTAAAGTAGTAAATATAAAAATATAAATTAACAGTGTAAATTATAAACATTCTGAATTATAAATAATCTCTTAATTACCAGATAATAAAAATTTTTAAAACATGAATAAATAGTTTTGTAATTATTTTGTAAATAACAAAATTAAATGAAACAGTTATGGTTGTCATATTAAAATACAAACTATATTTTTATTTTATTCTATTTGTTTTAATTTTCCATTTTCTTTAAACTAAAAGAAAAAAAAAATTCAAACTTGCACACTTCTTAGAAATTTCAGTAATAGTATCGAGTAAATTAATACGACATCATGATAGGAGAAATCTCCTCTTTTTTGACCAAATTCACATAGATTGTTTCTACCATTACAATTTATAATAGTTTTGTTTCGCTTTCATAACAGTGTGAAATATCATGGTTTTTATAAAAATAAATATACAATTAACGTGCGGAAAGATCAGCATACACTTGATTACCATAACTGTGTCTTTGGTTGAAAAACTTCCAAAGCTAAGTCAAGTACAAGTTTAACAGTATTTTGTAAATCATTCATTTCATTTAATAATACTAAATATTTATTTTCGAAATTTCATTTCAAATGGTATGATAGAACCAACATTCTTCTACTGTCAAGTCATATTTACATTACCGTTCTCAATAAATATGTATTCCACGTATTTTTCACATTATTGTCCACTTTTGACTCAGTACTCAAACAAACCTGCATGAATGCTGTACATTACCTTAACATAGA
The DNA here is from genome assembly GCF_029603195.1 of Condylostylus longicornis. Lineage (NCBI taxonomy): Eukaryota > Metazoa > Arthropoda > Insecta > Diptera > Dolichopodidae > Condylostylus > Condylostylus longicornis. The sequence continues at coordinate 48,816 of NW_026578304.1, read as the reverse complement.
AATTTTACCTGCCTTTTTCTTTTTTTTCTGTACATAGGCCTTATTATATTTACATGATATGGGAAAGGGCTGAATATTGTCTTGAATTTTAAGCAATTTTTCTTAATATTGGTAAACAAACGTACTACAACTAAGAGAAGGCGATTTATTTTTGATTTTGAAAGAGACTTGTTTAAACCATTCATTTTTTTTTACAAATTCTCTGGCGAACTCCGAAAATCGTGATTTAATTTCAAATCAAGAATTTTCACGAATTTTTTGGTTTCTTTTCTAAAATTTTTTAATCGCGTGCTTTTAAAATAAATACGAGACAATGTATTTTTTGTAATTTATAATTGAATTTTTTTGTTCGCAGCTGTAAAAATATTAATAAATTTTTATAAATAAAATATATGTTACCAAACTTTTATTTTAGGTCAAGATGATTATTCAAAAAAAAAACACAGAAGGAATCGTACAACATTTACAACTTATCAGTTACATGAGCTAGAGCGTGCTTTTGAAAAATCACATTATCCTGATGTTTATTCTAGAGAAGAACTAGCTATAAAAGTCAATTTACCTGAAGTACGGGTTCAAGTAAGTAGCTTTATGTTTCTTAATTTTTTTATTTTGCTTATTAACTCTTGAGATCATAACTACATCAATTCCCGACGTATATATTTCCCGCCCCGTTTTATATGCATTATATAAAGTTAAATCATAAAGAACTGTAACTTCAAATTACAATAGAGTCCATTTTGTACTCTACATTTTGGCAGTCAAACATCATTAGGCATCGTATGTGCTCATAGATGCATTAGAAGCTCTAATATTCTTCAACAAACTAAAGTAAAACCAACAACACGATCAATTTAAAAAAAAACTCTGAATGTAGCCAATTTGGAGTATGTTATTAATTTCACTGTTAAAAACGCAAACATCTAAAACTGCAATATTATATCTTTTGGAAACATATTTAGATTTCGAAATGTCATGCACCTTCCTGGGTCATAAATAACGTACGAAAGGATATGAATATCGATTTTTGATTGAATTTCCTCTAACTTCAACATGAACCACATGAACCGTAAATTATGAATTATGTATAACAAATTAATGCGTAATTAAGTTTTACATGTGTTTTTATTTTCGGAACTTCTCATAATTTTTACCGACCGCATTGCATACAATAAGGAAGGTTATGTGATGGAAACCAATTTTACATATCGAGTTTTTGGTGGGAACGCACTTCTCCATAGTAGGGAAGCGTAAATAAACTATTTTTAGAGAGGTGTCGGTCTGTCTGTCTGTGTGTGCACGCGTGTATCTCATGTGCGGCTGAACCGTTTTTCATGAAATTTTATATGCGAGTTTTTCTTTTACTTTTATAAATAACTTTTGAATAAATCAGGCCTTAAATTAAATTTATAATCAGGCTTTATTAAATAACTTTTGGAATATATCAGGCCTTAGGAGCCAATTTTAGATTTTCGCCCATATAAAAGAAATAATAAATCAATTTCCTTGAAATTTAATATTTAAATTTGGAGTGTTAAAACAATGAACGTATAAATGTTTTGAAACGATCAGGGTTCAAAAACTCAACTGAGGGCCGATTTTACATATTTTACCATATGTATGGAACGGATTAATGGAATTTCTTGAAATTTGATATTTGAGCTCTGGTTGTTACCGAAATTAAATAGTGAGCTTTTTAGGAAATTCGAATGGCACATTTTGTAACGACCAGGGCTCTGAAACCAAAGTGGGAGCGATTTTACATTTTTTACTATATCTAAGGAACGGATTTGCTGGAATTTCTTGAAATTTGATATTTGAGCTCTGATTGTTACCGAAACTAACTAGCGAGCATTTCAAGGAATTGGGATGGCACAAAGTTAAACTTTACTAAGAGCCAAATTTACATTTTTCTGAGTATGTTAACTAAAAGCTTACTAACGGCCTAAAAATTGGAAAAGTCTTTGAATGGTATTTTTCCATAATCTTCTGTAACACTTTTACTTAACTAGACAAAATACATTGCTGTCTGTTATCTGCTGACGACATCAGATTTTATTTTCCTATTTTCATTCGCTCCATGTAATTCATAATTTCTTGGCGTATCAACAAATAACGATGGCAAAATAACTCGTGAAAGCATAAATATCATCACAACCATTTAGATGTAGATTCAAAAAATCCACCAAATTATTGTAGATTTCAGCCTGAAAGTTTGTGTGATTATTATCACGAATAAAACGTAATTTTGTGCTTTCAAGGCAGACATGTAAGACAAACCATCATTGACGAAGTAAGTTTTGTGCACTATACAAAATACTTAATTCGTGTTAGCAAGTGTTTAAGACGTTTATTGTAACTTAGTTATTTTTTTGCTATATTTAAAATTGAAGAATAACAGACCTGCAATGCGAAGTAAAGCTACATGCGACCTACAATCTCAGAAATAAGAAAGGATAAGCCATGAATTTAAATCTGGAACACTTCGAAATATTTTATTCTCCTTTGAAAAGAAAATCACGTTGCGTTCACAGAGTAGTATAGTAAGTAGCTTTCTGCTGTCGTTTCTACATCGTAGCAAATTTGTTGTGCGTAGCTTACTGTAGCATAAAAAGTTGCAATACAATCAACGCAATGCCAGAAACCAACATGAATTTTGAAATGGATCTGGTATACTACGAATCATTGCAAAAAATTGGTTGTACTACAAAATATGATAAAATTAAGTAGAATTATAATAATATTTTGACCTATTTTTAATTACGGTTTAGTTCGATTCAAGACCACTATAAAGATTTTTAAAAAGTTGTGTTCCGAATAGGGTCCTCATCGACTTTATACTCTCATGGCAAAATAGTTAAAATTTTTTTATGTAATTTAATCTCGGAAATTAAATGATGTGCAGTGCAGTGTGCGTAATGTAAAACATACTATAATTTACCGAAAAAAAATTTTCTAGCGCGAAATGAATCATCCTAATTATTTTCGTCATTAATTATTTTCTCACTAATTTTTCGACCGGTTATAATATAAAAATTTATTTTAATTTATTGAAAAATCAAACTCAAGACTTTTATTGAAAATAAAAACTAATATTTTTCTTTCCACAATTTTTAAGAAATTTTCAACATATATATTTCATAAGGAAAAAAATTTGCAAAACGTAAAACGTACATTTTTGAAATGTACTTAATCTAATATTTTTTAAAAATTAAAAACCAAATAAAAATTTATATAAATAAATGAATTTTCAAGTTGAGAGAAAATTACACCTTTAGACAGTTTCTTTCTTACAATTTTATAAAGCATTAAGGCATTGTTGTTTTATTGTACCGCTCACTATTAAATGCGGAATAATTTAAAAGCGGAGTTCTCTTACGTTATATTTTAATATTACAATAATAATGGATAACGTTAAAAAAGAATTTCACGCAGAAATAGCTCTTGTTAAATAAAAAGATTTTTTTTTAATATGATTAAAGAAATAAATTATTTTTATCGTAATAAAAGAAACTCGACTTTACGCAACGCTTTCGGTCTTTACTTTTGGAGCATTGCTCCAAATTAGCAAAATAGGAGTTTTTACAAAAAAAAAATATAGACTCTTAATAAATCTAGTGGAGAAATTTCGATATTAAGTTGAATCACCAACATCTCGGTTCTAAGTTTCTTTCAAATTTTCATTATGTTACTATTTATAAGTTGATTTTAATAAAAAAGATTAAATCATAAAATCTCAGAAAAGTTATTTTGTCAATGGCTAATTATAACTTGTGGAATTAAAAGTATGATTTGCAAGACAAGTTCTATTTCTGGAATACCATTCGCGAGTTTAATCACGCTATTACAATATTCATTTTAATTGGATTGTGCCGATGCAAAAATTTTTTTAAGATTTTCCCTTCGCCACTCCCCTTAAAAGGATCCAAGTTTTCTTCCCCATTTTTCTCCCAACATTTTAAATAACATCATTGTTAACTTTAATGTTAGGTTCCGCTCTTCTCATCTTTTTGTAATTAATTTGCACATATATGATATGAAATGTTACGAGGGTCACTATTTATATTTCGGGTCTAGCAATAAAAAACAAACATTTATTATTGGAAATGGTTTTATTGTTTTTCAAAATATTCCCCATGAAGATCAATACACTTTTGCATGCGCTGAAACCAATTTTCGTAGCACTTTTTCCACTCCGATTGACAAAACGTTCTGACTGAAGTTGTCCTAAAAAATGTCAAACTTTCCAGGACCCGAAATATAAATTGCCAGGACCCGAAATATAAATAGTGACCCTCGTAATATTCGTATAATTCGTAATTCCTCGTAATATGTCAGTAGAATTTAGAGTCTGTGTAAAAAATTCAAGAACATTCTTGAATATTTCTTACAGAAACAAGGACCTCACGAAAAAACTCTTGTTTGCTCAAGTACTGTTTTTTAATTAATGTTAATTTAATTAATAACACATATTCTGTAATTTTAAATTGTCTTTCATCTTTTATTTGATTTAAGGTAGTTTCTAAGTTTAAAATAATTCAAAATTTGTAATTGAATTTAACATCTTAAAATAAAAAGTTAAATTAAAATTGGAGCTTTTAAAATATGTTAGTAATACACGTGCTGTTTTAAATTGTTTTAACAAAAAAAAACCTTTTAGATTCCAATGTGAACAGTCCGTATAGTAATTTTTTTCCAAGATAATTTATTTTATTTCCTTAAGGTGTTAATTATGAACTGGCGCAATTTGTTTGTGTGAGGAATTACAATTTATTGGAAGACAAAGTATTACTAGATTCATAATGTTACAACTGTTAACTAAAATTATAAAATATAAAACTTTTTTAAAACGGCAATATTGCTTTTGAGTATAGTTAAACTGCTTGTGTATATTATGTATTTTTACAAAATATTAAAAAATAAATTCTTAAAAAATTTGAAAATTTTAAAATTCTATTCAAAATAACCCAAATGGCATTTTGCAGTTAAATTATTCAAACAAAAATTTTTTCATTCTGAAAAATTTAACATACCATAAAATTTTTCTTGAAAAATCAGAAATTTTAATCTGTCATTCAACATTATTTAAAATTGTTTTGAAAATTTTATAATTTAAAACCAATTCATTTTTATTTTTATTTTTTCCTATAAATTTGTATAGTAGTTACACGGCCAACATACATATTTACCGTTTTTATTTATTATATTTTCTTTTCTAAATCGGGTTTATTATATTTATCATTAAATACACTTCAAATTACAATTCTTTGTTACGTAAAGTATTCAAAAATTTATCCTTTTTTGAAGGCGTTTAGCGTCAGCTTACGTACACAACATATGCACAAAAATAAGCTGTCAAGCTAATAAGCTTACATTATTCTATCAAATTAATTGAAATGATAAATATTTTTTTTTTTAATTTTCTACATTCTTTCTAATCAGCCCAGAAATTACATTCAATTTATTAAAGTATTTATTAAAGTTTGTATTTCTAGAAATCAAAAATTTCGAAAATACCATTAAACATGATGGAAAAGTGAAAGTGGCCAACATTTTAAAGAGACTTTAATAATATCTTGTTGACAATTTAGAATAGATGTGGAATTATTGAATAAACGCAAAATTTCCTTTCGGCAAAAAGATTCAAATCCACGAAAATAATTTTAAAAGAAGAACGTTAGTGTAAAATGAAGTTGTACCATTTACACATGAGCAAGATTATTGCTAATTCAGTTAAAAATTGTATAATCTAAGCGTTGTAGAATAAGTTTAAGGCATTTCTTATGTCATATTACTGATATCTCATATCAAATTATATGTATATATTAACGGGTCCGGATACAACTATTGTACCTCAAAAACATAAGATTAAGTCAGGAAAGGAAAAACACTTCTCATTTTGTTATAAATAAAGGTATCGAAATGAAAAAAGGGCAAAATAATGGAAATAGTTTTCTTAATAGATCCTGGTAAAAAAATTATTTTTTATACCCGTACGAACGTATGTCCGTCCCAACTTCAACTCAAAAACTAATTGAGATAAGTTCACCAAATTTTCACAATGGTTTATTACAGTAAATGCCAGAACCCTATTTAAATTGGATATGATCGCACTATTCCATTTCGTAAGAGGAAACTTTAAAATATTTGAAATAAATGGTGTTTTACAAAGAAGATAATAAAAATTTGTTTCAAGTTTATAAATCTAAAAAAAGTAATATTTCTATACGATATTTTATAAACACCTATTAATATATAACAGATTTTTGTTTTAATAACAATATTTTCTCTTTAGTCAAATAAGTACATGCATATATGAGAAAATAATGTAGATAAATTAAAAAATAATTAATACGGATATCATATTACCACACTGTGCAAGAAGAAAAATTGAATTATTTCCATGTCGTACAAAATTGAACGACCCATGTCATACAAAAAAAAAATTTATCTATCACAAAAATTGATATATTATATTATAATATGATTCAAAAAAATTGTATAAAAATTTGATGTATAAAATAATGTTTTTCTTGGTTGAGAGTTAAAACATTTAATTTATTTTTTACAATTTTACTTTTATTTAAAGCTAAGTTAATTTTGCGCACTAATCTAATTTTTCAGTTGCGTGTGTTATTAAAAATACAAAAAAATACAATTAACTACAAAAAATGCCTATGTTGCATTTTATTCGAATTTTAATTTTACAATTTTAATTTAAAAAATTATAATATCGTTGGCTCTGCTAACTTCTCCAATCGTTAAATTCCGAACGCCCTCGTTTGGTTGTTGAATTTGTTGAATTATTTCGCTTATATTTGGGATTTCAAATTGCTTCGTTTTTTTTTCTGCATAGTTCGATGCTAGTTATTATTGCTATCAAAACTACAAGAAAAAGAATTATTATCCATTTATAATTATTATGGTTTGACAATTCATCATAAATTAAGCCTATGTGATTGGTATTATCGATATTAATTTTATGTAAATACGGCAATGACATCTTGGCTGCGTGATGAGTTTGTGATATTTTAAGTAATTTTTGTGCATGTATTTCGGTGTAAACATCGGGCAAGTTTATGCCATTATTTTGATACAATGTACCGTTAATTCTTATGGACTCCTTAAATTCTATTAGAACCGTTCCATTTATTGTAACTTTCTGGTTGTAAAATATTGTGGTTGGAGGGACGTTGTTGAGAATAATCATGTCATTTCTTATTTGGAGGATTGGTGGAATATGATGATTATTGTTTTGCAAAATTTTTATTTTTGCTACAGTGAGTAAATTATTAATGTTAATTGGGAAATTGCCAAGATTGATTATATATCTTAGTTCAATTTCGTCCAAAAGAAGTGAGTTAACTATATTATTTCTTGCCAACACTATTGATATTGAAATTGTATTTAAATGGTTTATTATATAATTATTTCGATTATTTAAAAATTGTGCAACACGCTCTTGTCACCCTTCTGAGTTGTCGAAGTCATTTTTGTAATTGTCACATATTTTGTTAATTTCGTCAGTAATTGTATTTATGCGGCTCTGTAAAATTGAGTTTATTTTAGTCTGTCTATTATTATTTTCTATTAGCATGTTATTTTTTGTCAGTAGGAGTTTGTAGTCATCGTGATCGGAAGTTCCGGCTATGAATTTTAGAGCGCTGCCAATAAAATTTATCGATCTAGGTATGCGTTTTGGTATTTCTAGCGTATGAATTATGTGCGAGATTTCGCTTGTTTGTTGTTCTAGAATACTCCGGTGCCATGATGTACTTGTCAATTTGTTAAGAAGATCCTTGCTTTCGTCAGTTATTTCTTTGTAATTTGTTACGTTGTGTGAACGATATACGCAAAGGTATCGTATAATGCTACACTTCCTTGTGTAACAGTAATAAAATTGGCCGATGAGTATAGTCCAAAATTTTGGCCGTTATAAGCCGAATTAGTAGCAGTAGTAGTCTGAAAAATTAACGAAGATTGCTTTTATGAATTTTTTTACCATTTATTAGCACGGTATATTAGCACCAAATCTTTTTCTACAATTTTTTCTACGTAAATTTTAGAAAATTTAGTTCCTAAACGTTTATTTACGCGAAGAAAGACTTAATCGCCTGGTTTGTATTTCTTTGTAATTGAGTTAGAATTCATTTTGTTTAGTACTTTTTCTTGACATTGTGAAAGCCTAGGTGTGGTTATACAGAATGAAAGGTGTGGTTATACTTATAAGTTGATAAGAGTATTAATTCAGTGGGATCAATTATACGAGTATTATGTTGTTCCTTAATGCAACGAGCTATTTTCAGCAATGTTGAATGGAAACGTTCAACCTGTCCGTTGCTCTCACTATGTAATGTGGGTATAAAGAATTGTTCTATACTAAAGTGATCCCTTAATAATGTTTTAATGCTATTTGAAGTAAAAGCTCTTTCATTGTCTGAAACTATTGTTTTGGTATTTTTAGATATTAATAAAATCTGTAGTAGAGCTTCTTTAATATCAATTATAGTTCTAGAGGCTTTCGGTTTAACTATAGGAAATTTAGATAATTTGTCAATACATGTAAGAAAATTTTGTTTTTCGTTAATGAAAATATCAATATGTAAGATTTCCCCAAGTAGATTTGGTATTGGTGTTTTACCGATCTCTGGTTTTGGGGGTTTGCGCTGATATTTATTTTCTGCGCAAATCCTACAGTTTGTAACTATCGAACGTATCATACTTCTCATATTAGGGAGATAGTATTCGCCAGTTTTAGATTTTCTTAAAGGGATCTATGAGCCCTATTGTGTTCTGTGTTAATTGTTTCCAGTTGGTCGTCTTTATTTGTCAAGTCTATTACGAATTTTCCAGTATGAAAAAATTTTATTCCGGGGAAATAAGACAATATTAAGTTTTGGACTTTAGCTAAAGCTTGGAGTCTACAAGATATTGCGTTAGTTACATTAGGGTTTACACAAGTTTGAAGTGTTTTTTGAAGGTAATGTAAATTGTTAAAATCAATTGTATGCCTAACAAATTTTTGAAAAATTATTTTAGTGGTTTTGTTATTATTTTCGGATTCCGAAATAACTAATTGTTATTTAAATTGATTTACGGGATACTGGATTGTTTTTATAACGTTTGTGCTAGAAATTTCACTGTGAATGGTTTTGCTTTCAGTTTCTGACATATTATTAATATATTGTCTTGAGAGGGCGTCGGCTACAGTATTTTCTTTTCCCGGTTTATAATGGAAAGTGGAAGAGAATTCTTCGATAAATGATCGCCATCTCTTGAGTTTTGTATTAGGATTTTTGTCGGACATGGCAAATGTCAAGGGTTGATGGTCAGTGTAAATGTGAATATTGTGTTGTCCGTATAGGTAATGTTTTCAGTGCCCATACAATCGCGAGAAGTTCTCGCTCATTAGCCGCATAGTTCTCTTCAGTTCTTCAGTTTTTGTTAGAGTTCGAGATATCATTGTTATTGGTCTTAGAGGCGTCCGTGGTTAGGTCAAACGGTTTCTTATAGTCAGGATATAATAAAAGCACTTCCTCTGATGATAGAATTTTCTTAACTTTATTGAATGCAGATAGGACCTCTGAGCTTAGCTCAATTTTGACGTCTTTTGATTTATTTGTTCCTATATGACCGTTTTCTCCTCGCAAATATTTTGTAAAAAGCTTAACAATAGTGGTATAGTCTTTAATTAATCTAAGATAATATCCAGCCAATTCCAGGAAAGACCTGAGGGCTCTTAGGGTTTTAGGAGGCTCGTAACCAACGATGTCTTTTATTTTATGAGGACAGGTTTTTATGCTCGATCTAGACGTGACAATATTTCCCGATATATTCCCGAAGAACATCATCTATAGCCCTTTGGAAAATGCTGGGAGCATTTTTCAAACCGAATGGGAGTCGGCAAAATTCATACTTTCCATTATTTACACTGAAAGCGGTTTTTTCTCTATCTTTTTCATACAAAATAATTTGATGAAAGTCAGATTTCAAGTCTAGTGTCGTAAAAAAATTTGATTTTCCTAAATTTGCCAATATAACTGACGTATCCGGTATAGGATATCTGTCAGATATGGTTCTTTCATTTAATTTTCTAAAATCTATAACCATCCGTAATTTTGGTTTTCCTAATTCGTCAACACCTTCTTTACTAACCACATGGATAGGTGAGTTATAAGGAGATTTAGGCTCTCTAATAATTCCATTTTGTAATAACGTTTTTATTTCTTCGTTAACAAAGTTTGTAACAGATATCGGGTAAGGGTAGCCCTTCGTGTATATGAGCCCATTCATATTTGTTCTTATTATAGCTTTAACTTTGTTATATGGTAGTGTTATATGGTAGTTTTTCGTTAGCTTAGGCGAATACATCGAAATGTTTTTTTTATTAAATTTTCAAAATCAAATAAAATGTTTTTAGGAATTGAATTGTTATCTATTGTTACCGAATTTGCCTGTATTGAGGAAACATGCTGAAGTTTTTTGTCTGCTGATTTATAAGTAAGTACACCTGTTTTGAAATTAATATATGCGTTTACCCTTTTTAGGAAATCATAGACTTTTACGGCGTCAAAAGCTTCCAGAGCTGGAAGGATATAAAATGTGGACGTTTCGCCCAAAATATTTATTTTACATTGGTTCGTAATATAATTACTTGCATTTAAAGATTTAACCACGAATGGTTTATTTACTGGGGTACCACCCCTTAGAAACGGTAGATTTTTAATATAATTTTTAGAACTTCATGTATCTATTAATATTCGAAGCTCTTGACCGTTCTTACTAGTTTTAGTAATGAATGGCAAGAGCGACCTTAAGCTAAAAAATGAACATCTTCGATAGGATCGAGAGTCTCATGTTCAAATGATGATGAGACCGCAGAGTCGTTATCATATGTTTCCATATGATTTACTCTCGGAATCTTTAAAAATGGTGATCTTCCTGATTTATGTACTGGTTAAATTGTTGTGGTGGAGTATTTGAGTTAAATTGTTGCGGCGGTGTATTGGTATTAAATTGGGTAGTTCTTCTGAACTGTGAGCTTTCACGGTCGACTTCCATTGGGGTTACGCCATCCCTCTGTTGGTTTTGGTGGGTTTTAGTTTGAAATGGAGTTTTCTTGTCTTTTGTATAATTACCAAAGGCGAAGGTGCTTGCAAATTCGTTTCTTTTATGATTGACCTCAAACTCTTGAGCTGTAGCAAGAGCCGTAGGTAAATCAGCAGGTCGAGCCGAGAACAGAATGTCGCACAGAGGACGGTGAAGTCCTGATATGAATACGATAAGAGCAGTTTCTCAGGCCCGTTCGTTAAGTGCTGTAGTTAAAGCTCGGTTTTGGCCATTACTCATAATATTTTTATTGATAATTAAGGTTAATTGTTTGTCAACCATGTCATAGTATTCTGTAAGTGTTCGGTTTCCTTATCTTAAGATACTGGGTTCGTTTTCTAGTACGTGCAAAGGTCGTTTGTCGGAATATTCCTGATCCAATTTTCCCAAAATTGCATCAAAATTTAGAACGGTATTAAAGGCCGCTAGGGTCGCGTTTGCAGACCCCACAATTTTATTTCGTAAAATGCCGGTAGCGATGTAGTAAGTTTCAGACCCGCGTGTATGGTAGTCCATGGCATACTTTGCAGCAGTTCTCCAAGCAGGATATGCTGCGGGTTCGCCCCGAAATTCGGGTAGAGATTTGATTAAATCAAGTCTAGTGTGTGTCTCGCGAGTGCCATCAACTATTGAAACAGGTTGAAAAATCTGTGGTTGGGGTGGCCTTAAACTTTCGATTGTTCCAGTCAAACTAGATATTTGAGCTGAAAGTTCATTTTTAGTCCATTCAACAATTGTATTAACTAAGGTTTGTACTTGCTCTGACGTTAAACTCATCTTTTAAGGTAGACAAAGAAAAAGCAAGTATAAAAAAAATAGTGGTGACAAGATTACAATTAATTAAAAATTTTTCACTTAAAATTTTTTTTTAATTTTTTTAGTATAAAGATTTTTTTTAATCAATTAAAAATTTTCACTTAAAATTCTTTTTTTTAATTTTTTTAGTATAAAGATTTTTTTAATCAATTAAAAAATTTTTCACTTAATTTTTTTTATTTTTTTCTGGTGTAAATTTTTAAAATTTCAAATATGTTTCTTGGAAATCTTCAACAAAAAGAATTTGTTAGATAAGCTTTTGTGAATATATTTTTCAATTACCCACTTCTATAGGATGTATTTATAAAATTAATTTTTACTTTAATTAACATTCTAATAATATTTTTTTTATAATTTTTTTTTTTATTAATTTTTATTTTAATTTTAAATATTTTAATAATTTTTTAATATTTATGAGAAAATGTAAAATGTAATAATCAATCTTGACTTACAATTTCATGGGTTCTAGGGATGATCACAGCGATATCGGAAGGATACTATTATGGTGTCTGCTTGCTGTTGTTGGTTTCTGTTGTTGCTGGTTCTGATGTTCGCGTCTTCTTCTATGAGAATTTTTTTGAAACACCAGATTATTTTGGTCTTGATGTTTGCGTCTTCTTCTATGAGAATTTTTTTGAAACACCGGATTATTTTGGTTTTGATGTTTGCGTCTTCTTCTATGAGAATTTTTTTTGAAACTCCGGATTATTTAAAGTGACACTTTTAGTATTTATTATCTTTCGAACTGGGCCACGTTTGTCGCCAAATAATGTTTTTCTTGGCTGAGAATTAAAACATTTAATTTATTTCCGTCCGTTCTGATGCGGATGTGATTTTATTCTGACTTAAAAATTTATTTTTTACAATTTTACTTTTATTTAAAGCTAAGTTATTAAAAATACAAAAAAATACAATTAACTACAGAAAATGCCTATGTTGCATTTTATTCGAATTTTAATTTTACAATTTTATTTTAAGAAATTTAAGATATGGATATGGATACGATTTAAGATATGGATAAAAATGTCTCCCAAATCGATTTAAAAATGGTAGTTGATCAAATAACATCTAAATAATCACGAAACTAAATGAAATAGCGAACCTGTGAAAGTGTTAAGTCAAAAATCACAGAAGTGATTTATGGATCGAACAACTACTTTTCTGTCCATGCTGATTTAATAAAGTTGCATATTTTAAATTAGAGAAAAAGTTGTCGACTGATGTGCCTAGAAGAATACTAGAATATAAAGGATGAGGAAACTCTCTTTGATGAGCCACCAAAGAACTAATTTTATACAGCTACATTCTTGACATTAGAAGGTTCAGTTCGTTGAGCTTCCGAACAACTCCCATTTCGATCAAAACTATAAACTTGAAATTTCATATGATATTATCAAATGTTGTGTCCAAAAATATACCTCAATGTGGAGGTTTTAAAAAACGGTGTGATAAAAAATTTCATTTAAAACGAGAAAAAATAGAGTTGACCTTGTCAACTTTGTGATATCCGTACGAATTTGTTATCCTATGTGCGAATATATATGCCATAGCTGACTATGGGACAGACTATGACTTTAAGTTGCCATATTACCATATTAATTTATGCAAAATTTCAGTACTGCGTTTTTAATATTTTCTAAGATATTGCCCAACTACTATTGAAGTTGTGTGGCAGCTACCAGACACAGCCAAGAAATATTAACGAGTTTTGTCAAACACATTGGCCCTACTAATATATTCGCTTGTGTGAATTTTTAATATCATAGGGTTTATAGTTTCTGAGATATAGCCAAAAAGCTTTTGAAGTTGCATGGCAGCTACCAGAAGGAGTTAAGCAATTTCAGCGAATTTTATCAAACGCATTGGCCCTACTTATATATTCGTTTGTGTGAAATTTCATTATCACAGCTTTTATATTCTCTAAGATATAGCCAAAAACTTTTTAAGTTGTTTATCAGCTACCCAAACCAGTACCCCGATCATGTCCAATTTAAATAATAATTTCATGTTCTGACATTTACTAAAATAAATAATTTGTTAAAATTTGGTGAACTTAGCTCAATTAGTTTTTGAATTATCATTGGGAAGAACGGGCAGACGGAGAATTCGACGCTGATCAAAAACATACACTTGAGACTATATCTCAGACCATTATTTCTTAGCATTACGAACGGTAAGGCAAATTCAGTATACCCTCCGACCATACGTATGCATATACACACATTTGCTTTTGCGCAAATACATTGGTTAAGGTCGAGGTTAAATTCGAAAAAACTATAGATAGCAAAATGCTATAGAAAATACAAAATGTGTTTTCGGTAAGAAAATAGGGAGGAAACTTTTTGTTTTATTGGACATATAACCAAAATAATTTGGCCTTAGCACAAACGGGACCAAGTCCATTAATGAGTCAATAACAGTTATAGGATGATTCGCCAAATAATGCCTTTATAAGGCACCCTTAGTGCATTCTTGTGCGTTAATGGTAATTAAAACCAAATACAAGAAAGTACTGTGGATGGAGTTATAATAAACGACCATCATGTACTTCTCTTAGTCGTCTTAAATCACTAGACTAATCTTTAAACAAAACAATCAAATTTTTTAACTTTGTTTTTATTAGACATGTATTCGAAAGTTTTTCTAGCATTTCTCCAAAAAAATTTTGAAAAAACTGCTTATTAGTTTCACCCTGACCGTCCGTGGACATGTTTACAAAACTTCTACTCTGTTGAAGATAAAAAGCTCTTCAGAGTTGTAAAGATACAATTTTTAGCACTTTTCCAAACAAATTTTGAAAAAAATGAGATTTTGAAACGTACGGACGGACGGACTCCATCTGTCAACTTATTTCCATAGAAGAAAATTTTTACCTATCTCTCCTCCTTTAAAAGTAATAACCCGTCAAAATCCTAAAAATGCCTTTTTTCAACCATTTTTTGCCGCGAAATCATAAGCATTTCTCAAATTTGGCAAACGCAGAAAATTAGTAGCTTCTCTTACCACGGCATACCATACTTGAACTTTAAAATAACAAAATGGCCGATAAAATTTACCGTTATAAAAAATCCGTTTTTACCAAAATTTTGATGTATTTTTACCTGATTTTGATCAGGTTATGAAAGTCTAAAATTTTAATAGGTTTTAGACAGTTTATTTCTTTAGAAGAAAATTTTTTGTGCTTTCCCCCACTCTTAAGTTATCGCCTCTCTAGTTAGCTTAATTTATAGTTTCTATAAACGTATCAAGCGGAAACGCCATGCCATCAAAATATAAAATTATTTTTCTTAACTCACGAAATTAACCCTTAAATCCGAGCATTATGTTAACGTGTCTTAAAATCATTTTTGTTTTATTTAAAAGATTGTATATTTTGCTCTTCCTAAATGTATTAAATTTTTATAATTATTTGGTGCATATATGAATGAAAGAAATTTTAATAATGTAATAGATTGCTTTTAAAAGCAGAATTTTCATTTGTTTAATTTTCATTGGTTTGACCTAACTTTATTTACCTTTAAGGGCATTTGATACAAGGCTTGTTTTTTAAAAAAGTTTTTTTTGTTCTATTATTTTATTTATTTTTAATTTGATTTATGCGAAGTTGCTAATAAAATTTTCTTTTTTTCTTTTCACAAGTATCAGGGTTTATATAAATATGCGTATGGGTAAAATTTTGGCTCAAATGTGGCTTTCAAAAATTATCTATCAACAAAAACTGTATTCGCGAATTTTCTTCGACTTTTGCAATTCTTCTTCGACAAAGAGTTGAAGCAAAACATGAAGTATAGTAAGTAATATTTAAGTGATAAGTGTTGGAAATTAACGTTCAAAGCATAAAGGTGGACATTAAATATAATAACAAATTTGTTCCTTTCTTCTTTGTAAATTTAATTTCTGTAAATAATTCTGCAATTCTATTACTTAAAAAGATTTATTTATATTTCCTTCATAAATTTACATTGAAAAATTTGCATTTACACGCTTATTTTATAATTCATAATTTATTTGGCAATATGGATTTAAATCCAATTTTTAGCTTTTATTCTTTTAACTTGATTTTTTTATTTAATTTGTATTTTTGTTATTTTTATTACTTTTATTATTGTTTTTTAAAACTTTCAGTTCAAACTTATGGGCCGAAAATACTTTAAACCTTGTTCTGAGTCAAGCTTAATTTAGCTAGGGATTGAAAAAATGAAAAATTAGTTTCTATAGATAATTCTGCAATTCTCGAAAATGAAAAAATTTAATAGAAGAAAAAACTAAACATTTGATTTTAAATACAGATTTTTAAGAGGGGCTTTAAGTAGAAGGAGTCATCATCATTTGGCAAGAATACTGGATGTTTAGCTGAGTCCGATGTATCTGCGTTACTAAGTCTTCCTCCAACTTTTAAAAGCATAAGACTCTGTGTCTTCATGTTCTAAAAAGGGGCTAAAGTTTTTTAAATACTTTTACAAAGAAATTTCTTTAATTGATTTTTAGCACTTTTCCAAAAATTTTTGAAAAAAAGTGCTTATTAGTTTCACTCTGTCCGTCCGTCTGTCCGTCCGTCCGTCCGTGTGTCTGTTTACAAAACTTCTACATTCTTAAAGATAGAAAGCTAAAATTTAATACGTGCATAGATCTTTATTAGAAACTTATTTTCGTAGAACAAAATTTTTACCTATCTCCCCCCCTCTAGAAGTTATACCCCCCCAAAGACCCAAAAATGGCCCATTTTAACAATTTTTTGCAATGAAACCATAAGCATTTTTGAAATTTTGCAAACGCAGAAAGACAGTGGCTTGCTTCCCCTAGCGCGGTATACTACAGTTAAACTTTAAAAAAACAAAATGGCAGTTCAAATTTACCGTTATCTAAAGTCCGTTTTTTCCAAATTTTTGATGTCGTTTTTCTCCTATACCCCAGCCTGCAGAAGCTTGAAGTTTTAGGGGCTTTTAGACATTAACAAATAGTTCATTTCGCTAGAAGAAAATTTTTTTCCTTCTCCACCCCCTCTCAAGTTATCGCCTCTTGAAACTCGTAAAATTTGAATTTTTGACACCTTATATTTCCGAAACCGCAAGCTTTTCCAAATTTTTATAAACTCAAAAAGCTAACGGTAAATTCCGTGAAATTAAAAACTATAATTATTTTTCTTAACTCACACAATTAACCCTTAAAATCGAGCATTATGTTAACCCCTTTTTATATTAATTGTTGCTTTATTTCAAAGACTGCATATATGCGTCATCCTAAATATATGCAATCCTAGAAATAGTTTTGTATATGAATGAAAATAATTTTAATAGTGTGATAGCTATACATAGACTGTATTTAAAAGCAGAATTTTCACTTGTTGAAGGGAAAAGTGCTACAATACAAACCATTGGTTTGACCCAACTTTATTTTAAATAACTAATTTCTAAAAAAAATAATGTTTTAAATTATCTCGCTAATTTTAAAAAGTGCATTGTTTCTTTCTTTGGAAGACAAAGTGCCAACAAGACAATCAAGTTTTATAGACTGACTTTTTTGAAAAATTGATAGCATAGATAAAACTATTTATAATATTATCATAATTTATTGATGAATTTGGATAATACATCGTAGAGATAATTGTCGAATTTTTGTCTCGTTAATGATTTCTGCGTAGAATAATTTATATTAAAGATATTGAGTTACTACTTTTCCAAAGTAGTTAACTCAATATCTTTTGCTTTCTGTGCAGGTCAAAATTCGCTTGGTTTTTCCAAAAATCCCGGACCAGTAAACCAATATGAATTCAAAAGCTCCGCCACATCTGAGCCCCTGCACAACATCTCAGCAGTACTTGGTTTTGAGTTCACGTGTGACCAATTATAATTTTCAGTTAATTGTTGTATTTGTTGAAATTCTATTAGCTATAAAAACAGTCTATATTGAAGGATGTGCGGAAAGCCATCATAAGACTATTTCAGAATCAGTCCATAGAAAACATGATCAAATTTAATGTTTATCGTCGAATTAACCTGTCCAACAGATTTCATGAAAGCACAGCAGGGGAAATGGATTGTGTTTTAATTGAAGTGGTTTTGGATTTGGTCGTTAATAGATTTACATAAGTTGTACCATCAGGGTCAAAGCATATCAAATATATGCAACACCCATAAGTTTTAGAGCTCGCATCGCATAACCCATGAAGTTAAACATGATGTGCATTTTTTTAATAGCTGAAAAAGCGAGGTATAGAGAATTGATTGTAAAAACATAGGTCATTTCTAAAATTTTGCTATTTAGAATGCAGATCTAAAGGAGGGATTCATCCTACTCCAGCTTCCAACACCCAAAGTCTCTGTATAAACAATTTTTTTATGATTTGTGAATCATTTACATCTAGAAGATTTTCCCTTTAAGGAATACTGTCGAGAAAACGGGAATTTATAAAATACCATTTCCTTAATTGCATACCTCCCGAAGCCAAAATGGCTTCTGCTTCACATTTTATGCGTGAAATTTCTTCATATGAATCACCCTACTAATTAAGTCGTCAACGTACATGTCCTGTAGTATTTTTTTTTTATCCTTTTAGATAATTATCTCTATTAAGGGATTAAGGCTTGCCAGATTCACTAAAAGCTTTTTCACCAAGTAGGAAGCTGCAGATTTACCGTAAGTTACAGTTTTTAATTTAAAAGTTTGAATATCTTGCATAGGATCATTTTGCCGTTATATACACTAGGGTAACAGAACTCATCATCATCATTTTACCTATCTACCCCCTCTAGAAGTTATACCCCCCAAAACCATAAAAATGCCATTTTTAAACTATTTATTGCAGTAAAACCATAAGCATTTTTCAAATTTACAACCGCAGAAAGCCAGTGGCTTACTTCTCCTATCGCGGCATACTATAGTCAAACTTTAAAAAAACAAAACGGCCCTTCAAATTTACCGTTATCTAAAATCCGTTTTCTCCAAATTTTTGATGTCGTTTTTCTTCTAGACCCCAGGTTTTAGGAGCCTGAAATTTTATCAGCTTTTAGACACTAATAAATACTTTATTTCGTTAAATGAATATTCTTTTCCATCTCCACCCCCCTTCAAGTTACCGCCTCTTGAAATTTATGAAATTTGAATTTTTGACGCGCTACATTCCCGGAACCACAAGCTTTTACAAATTTCTAAAAACGCAAAAACCTAACGGTAAATTCCATAACATTAAAAAATATAATTATTTTTCTTAACTCACGCAATTAACTCTTAAAATCGAGCATTATGTTAACCCCTCTTTATATGAATTTTTGCTTTATTTCAAAGACTGCATAAATCGTTCATCTTAAATATATGCAATCCTAGAAATAGTTTCGTTTTTGAATGAAAATAATTATTAAAATTATTAATTAGTGTGGTAGGTATACATAGAGTGTATTTAGCAGTATTTTCACTTGCTTTAGGGAAAAGTGCTACAATACAAACCATTCATTTGGCCCAACTTTATTTACACATTTTTTCATCATTCAAAAATGAAAAACTTTTTTCGACTTCGGATATATCGTGTAACAATTTTTATTTTATTTTCTTTTAATAGTACGAAGGCAATATTATGATGTAATGTGAAGAAAAATGAATAGCAATAAAAGTATTTCATGTATAGAGGGAGAGTTATCGCATTATATATTTTACTCTCACGACACAATTTAAGACGTGTAGGTTTATAGAAAAGTATCATCAAAGTTTGTATTATGATATATGCGCTGTATCATATGATTTTGTAATATTTTGCTACACTTACGACAAATCGAATTTACGTAACTGTATTATCACCTATATATTTATAGAAATAATTATACATTTTCCAAATAAATTTTTATGGTATAACCAAAATCTGATGTGGTAAATAACCGACCGTAATGTATATTGTCTAGATTAGTAAAATTATTCCAGAAGATTATTAAAATATGTTTTAAACACTTCTTTACAATTTTAAATACACTAATCAGCTTTTAGTTAAAATACCTAGAAAAATATGAATTTGGGTCTTAGTAGAGTTTTGTTTTGCGCCCTCTGAATTATACTAAAAGTTTGCCAGTAACTTCTGGTAACAATCAGAGTTCAAATAATAAACTTCAAGAAATTCCATCAATTCGTTCGATATAGCTAAAATGTAAGACCAGCTTACAGATCAGTTTCCGAGCCCTAAAATTTCCAAAAATTTATAGGTTCATTGTTTTATCACCTCGAATTTAAATATTACCAAACGAATGAAATCGTTTGATTATTTCTCTTTATATACGCAAAAATTAATATTTGGCACATACTAAACGCCCAATTGCTGACACCTGATTTCTTACAAAAGTTAGGACGTTTCTCGTACGGTCGAGCGAAGCTCATATATGTATGAAATTTTAAGTAAATCTGTTGAATATCTTTTTTCAACAGATTTACTTGAAATTTCATTTTTAGCTTAGGTATTTTCAAAAAAAAAAATTCAAACTTGTATAAAAATAATAATAAAGTTGGGTCAAACACCAATGGTTTGTATTGTAGCACTTTTCCCTTCAACAAGTTAAAATCCTGCTTTTAAAAACACTCTATGTATATCTACCACACTATTAAAATTATTTTCATTCATAAACGATACTATTTCTAGGATTGCATATATTTAGGATGAACGATTTATGCAGTCTAAAAAAATAAAGCAAAAATTAATATAAAAAGGGGTTAACATAATGCTCGATTTTAAGGGTTAATTGTGTGAGTTAAGAAAAATAATTATATTTTTTAATTTCATGGAATTTACCAGTAGCTTTCTGCGTTTATAAAAATTTGGAAAAGCTTGCGGTTTCGGAAATATAAGGTGTCAAAAATTCAAATTTTACGAATTTCAAGAGGCGATAACTTGAGAGGGGGTGGAGATGGAAAAAAATTTTCTTCTAACGAAATGAATTCTTTGTTAATGTCTAAAAGCCCCTAAAATTTCAAAGTTTTTCAGGCTGGGGTCTTGAAGAAAAATGACATCAAAAATTTGGAAAAAAACGACTTAAGATAACGGTAAATTTGAACGGCCATTTTGTTTTTCTAAAGTTTAACTGTAGTATACCGCGCTAGGGGAAGCAAGCCACTGTCTTTCTGCGTTTGCAAAATTTCAAAAATGCTTATGGTTTCATTGCAACAAATAGTTAAAATAGGCCATTTTTAGTGTTTTGGGGGGTATAACTTCTAAAGGGGGGGAGATAGGTAAAAATTTTGTTCCACGGAAATAAGTTTCTAGTAAAGATCTATATACGTATTAAATTTCGGCTTTCTATCTTTAAGAATGTAGAAGTTTTGTAAACAGACACACGGACAGACGGACGGACGGACGGACGGACGGACGGACGGACGGACGGACGGACGGACGGACGGACGGACGGACGGACGGACGGACGGACGGACGGACGGACGGACGGACAGACGGACGGACGGACGGACGGACGGACGGACGGACGGACGGACGGACGGACAGAGTGAAACTAATAAGCACTTTTTTTCAAAAATTTTTTGGAAAAGTGCTAAAAAATGATACCGAAAATTTTATACTTCCGTTTCCTTTTTTACCGGTATGAAAAAAGTAAAATCTTGATTCTGGAACAATAGCGCAACTTCTATTCAAACTGCAAATCCTTTATTTTTGACTGGTAAACCGTAACAGAATCGAGCAACTCAAACAGCACTTGTAATTTTCCAAAAATGGTAAATATTTCTAATTAAATAATTTTCACTTTTAAATGTTTTTAATATTGTTTAATTTTCACTTATAAAATTTTTAAATGTTCTAATAACTGGTAGGGCATAATTTAATTTTAAAAATGCAATATTATAAATTTTAAAAAATGCAAACCGATTTTAACTGAAATTTTACAAAAAATTTAACTTAAAATTCATTAAATATATTTTGATTTGAATTTCGGTATAGAACCTTAAATGTTTTGACTCTGGCTTGATTTAGCTAGAATGTTTAGATAATTTTTAATAGATTATTAATTATGAAAAAATTCAACAAATATTTTAAATTGTAATATTTGAAGGTGTTAGAAGAAGAAGAAGTTAATTAACATTTTCAATATTTCATTTTTATATTCTGATTTTAATAACGTTGCAACTTTTTACCTATTGGAAACATAGAATTTTTATTTTTTACATTTTATATTTTTCTTAAAATACTTTCAAATAGGGTATTTCAAATTTTTGTGAATTTTACGGTATAAAACCGGAATTTAGAAAAATATGCAATTAACTCCTTTTTACACCAACAAAATTTACAAAAAACAAACTGTCGTAGAATTCAAAAGCGTTAATTGAATTTTTGTTTTATAATTTTTTTTACTTTTTTTAATTTTTTCATAAAATTTAAAAAATAAAAAAGGAAATTTAATTAGAAAATAACAACATAAAAAAATTAGTCCTATATTTTCATAATAAACCTCACAAACTTAATAAAATAAGTATATAATTTTCTTTTAAATTAATTGAAAAAGAAAAAAATAAATACATAGGTTTTACAATATATTAATACTAATATTAAATATAATAATATTAAATAAAAATAAAATCATAAACTATTAAATATAATATCTATACATAATATTTATAAAATTACTAAAAAAAGCACTTTTTCAATGCAGATATAATATCTACCTGTGCATGTGGGTACTCAAATTAATAAACAAAAACAAAAAGTGTGAAATAATTTTCTGTTAATTTGTTAATATCATCCTTCCGACTATATTTTGATACAACTATTTATGTTCATTTGGAATGAAAATGAGCTGTTCTTTTAAATTTTTAACATTTCTTCAGTAATAGATTAGTGAAGTACATACTAAATTGAGCTTTTTCGGTATGAACGTTGTCTAGAGATTTCTTTTTTTCTTTTTCTTGGTCCAAAACCGGTTTTACCATTTCCTTTCCTTTTGATTCTATTGTTCCCATATTATAAGAAATTTGACTTACGCTTTCTTAATTAAACAATAATAGTAAAGTTTTAACAATAATAGCAAAATTTTAGCCCTCATAACACTTAACAAACACTAGTAACACTTTAAACTAAAATATCATAACGGTTTTGTTAATATTTTGTTTTTTTTTTTATTGAATTGTTTGTGGATGAAAGTATCAAATGCGTACTTAACCCTTTTATGAAATAAACTTTTTTCTCATTTTAATAGAATTTTATTTGGAATCAAACATTTATATTGTATGTTAAGTGAGCTTAACGCCTTCATTTAATAAAGAAAAGATTAAAATGTGTACTTAACTCTTTTTTTTATTGTCTAAATACCGTAAAACTTAATATTTCAAAAAACGGGTTTTTGTAAAAGATGCGTAATATTTTAAAAGAACCAAAGCTGTCAAAAACGATTTTTGAGAAAAATGTCACTTAACTCCTTATTCTTCTAACCCCTTCTCTTGTTTGAGAGTTCCACATTTTAGTGAAGATATCTTCGTCACTTGCAATATTGCGTGCTGAAATAATAAACATTTGTGCCAAATTTCAAGTCTCTTTCTGTTCTTAAATAGAGTTGTACAAGAACAGACACGAACTTGATTATAACGACTAATAATTCAAATTTGAGCAAGCACTAAAATTCGTTAATGAATAATAAGTTTCAAAAGAAACTGTATATTTACAAAAGCCTATATAATCGGTATTAACTATTTATTATTAATGGAAATTTCTTCAAACAACTGCAGAACAGATGGATGAAGTAATCAAAGAAACGAGTTAAAGGCGGAATAAGTAAAATATTCTTCTCGAACTGGACTCTTCTCGAAGTAACCTACCCCTTTCGGACGGTCTACCAACTGAGCTACAGAGGTATGAACTTCATAAAGTGCTGTTAAAGTAAATTGTTTTAAACTAATGCTGCATATTGATGTTTTTTGTGTGGTTGTGCTACCACATTTTCAATTAGTGACTTTTATTTAAATTTTATGAAATTATAATTGTCATAAAATTTCCTGAAGAGAGTTTTGTTTCTTCATACTAAACAACATGCATACCTACCCAAATTCAATTTGTTATAATAATACTTTTATGATATTTTGTAAATCCAAGTGTAATTATCTGAAAAAATAAACATCTCCTTTTAAGGGTTACTGCACTTTACTTCAAAATTATTAACACAACAATAAAAATTTTGTGTGACCGCACCATATGCTTTTTCTTCTAAAATAATAATGGTGTACTTGTCAACCTGAATCTATTTCGAATTTTTTTTTTCGTGAAAATACTTAATGTGACTTTATTGAAAATACCGTAAATTTATTGGATTAAACCGTGATAAAAAGAAAATTTGCAAGGTTGTCAAGAACATATTTTCATATAAACATATTTTCAAAGTTTATGACACTAGAGTAAAGATTATTTAGTTTCAGCTAAAGTATTTTAATCTCATATTCATTTAAGGGATTATATTAATTTTTCTGCAAATTATTTTTTTTGTTTCAATTAATAAATGGAAATTCAATTAATAGATAAAATGATTTTTACTTCGTTATAACTAAATTGAAAAATAAGTTTTATTGGTAAAGTATTTTTAGTTCGGAGGCTTATAAAACTACTGCAACATTGAAGGTATTATGAAATTAATGAATATGAATTAGTTTTGTATAATTAACTCTAAAATCCCAGTTGAAAATTTTTGGTTTCGACAAAAAGGTATATCGACTTAAATGGCTATAACTTCCTCAATCTTAAATTTTAGGTCAAAGTCAACGGAAATGCCATAGGTATTTCTAAGTTCAAATATCATTTCGCTCTTAGTTATTTCATTTAGTTAGAATTAGTATAGTTCAATTTTACTTGAACTTTTATTTAGTAATTAGAAAATATTACTCTAAAAGTTCAAGTAAAATTGATTCTACAAAATGGTTGAAAAAATTTTAATTTCTTAGATTATTAGAAACGAAATTGCCAATCCTCTATATAACGCGCATTGAATTCTAAATATAGAGCGTTGAAAGAATTTTTCAAGAAAATACAAACGCAATAACCTGAAAAATTTTTTACATAAATGTATGAAGCATGTAAATACGTACTTCGATTTGATGTTTACCACGTTTGGTATTTAAAACTCTGATTGACTTTACATGCACGTTCGTAGTGGCTTCAGGTTGGGAATTATAGGTATTCCAAAATAAAGTACCACAACCAAGTACTCATATATTTTACTGCTTCACAAACTAATAATTGAGTTTTTAAGAATTTTCTTTACATCTGCTTCTTTCCTTTTCTAATTAAATAAACTTTTCAATTATGGCTGCATAAAAAATATCAATATGAATTTTTAAGAGCTAAAATAAAAAATAGAATTGAAAATAAAATCAAAAATTTATAATATAGAAAAATAATCTCAACTATTGACTTGTAAAAATTAAAATTAAATACAAAACAATTACATAATAAATGTTTAACAAAATTTTTTTTTTCTTTGAATAAATAAAAATCAAATTTTCAAGTAATACAATTATGTCCTTTTAATGTTTGCTCAAAATTTAGAAACCAAACTCTTCCCCTTTACGTAAAAAATAATTATTCTTCATTTGAGTGTCATTAAAGAAACACTTGATTTCATAAACTTCATAAAAATAAAATTAATCTGCAAAAAAACAATAAATTGTTTAGGATATTTAACATTTGTTAGGTGTAATACGTATTTGATACAAAATAGGTTTATTGTAAATGCATCAAAAATTGAAGGGTGGTTTTATAAAACTAAAGCGGGGTCAAAATTATTATTCATTCGCATTATTTTTTTATGCATGCATGTGTACATACATACATGTATATTATGAACAGTACATGTATGTACAAGATCACTCCTTGCTTAAAAAATTAGTTTTTTAGTAGGTATTCGTGTTTTGATTATTATAAGGGTAAAACCTATAATGAGAAACACTTTTAAATGCTCTAATTTTTAAGTAAATTTTTGTAATATTTTTTATTCAATTTAAAAATATTGAACGAAAATATTTTGGTTGATAAATTATCGTAATATATTATTATTTTATAAATTCTTTTAACGTTTCACAAAAAAACAAATGCAAATTAAAAAGTATAACTACAATATTCGGCATTAGAATATTCATACCAGGAGGTATAACAGTAAACATCTGTTGCAATATAAATTAAGATAATATTAAACTCTTAAAATATTTTAAAAAATAAATATCTAGAAATAATAATACAAGAATTACATGCTCAATTTCTAGAAATAATAATACTACAATATGCAATCATTTTTACCTTTATTTTAAATTATAATTTTTACACAAAAAAAAGTTGATAAAAAATAATAGCTATAAAGCGACTGAGTTAAAAACTCAATGTTATGGTATCAGATATCATCATATTCAAATCGTAGTAAACATTCATGTATTATTACCGTAAAAATTAAAATAGGAAATTAAAAATAGGAAATTTATTCTATAGTACTAGTAACTTATGTAGACTTGAAAATTTTACTATTACTACATGCCCGTAGATTACAAAACTATAATAAAATAATTTAATAAGATATACATTTGTTATAACTTCCTCATGTGCATCTTACCTAATGCAACGTCCACTTAAACCAGCTTAGTAAACGTTGGAATCATGTTTACTTTTTTTGATATGCAAAGTTTGTATAAATATCTAGGAAAAAATTTTAATTTTTCTCAATTTAGAATGCTTGGTATCCTGAATGTACATAATATACAAATCAAAATGCTTAATACCATTTTAAAAAACTGATTGTTTAAAGGTTTTATCATTTTCATAATTGGAGTTATAAGAAAAAACTTGAGCTAGTACAAATTTTGTGAAAAATCGATAAAATCCCTGAATATTTTACCACTTTGAAAATCATTAGAAAAAATCTGATGTGGTCAGCACATAACCGACCGCAATGTGTATTGTCTAGATTAGTTAAAGTATTTCAGAAGATTATCCAATTGCGTTTTAAACACTTTTTTACAATTTTAAGGACACTCATAAGCTTTCAGGTGGCATACCTAGAAAAATATGAATTTGGCTCTTAGTAGAGTTTCATTTTGTGCCCTCCGAATCATACGAAAACTTCCTCAGCAGCTTCTGGTAACAACCAGAACTCAAATATTAAATTTCAAGAAATTCCATCAATTCGTTTTGTAGATATGGCAAAAAATGTAAAATCGGCCGTCAGATAATTTTCCGAACCCTGATCTTTCCAAAAAATTTATAGATTCATTGTTTTAATACGAAGAATTTAAATATTAAATTTGAATGAAATTGGTGAATTATTTCCCTTTATATACGCAAAAATGTATATTTGGCTCGTAGTACATTATCCGGTTGCTGACATGTGATTTCTCCCAAAAACTTGGCGGCTCCGCACACGCCTGAATGAAGTTTTTATTTGAAATATGTTGAATAGTTTCTTCAAAATGATCAAAAATGTAAAACAGGCCCGCTAAAAAGTCCACTTCCCCAGGCCTGATATATCCCAAAAGTTGATCAATCCGTGCCATAGTCGAAATAATCTTACATATAAAACTTCATCAATATTGGCTCAACCGAACTTGAGATACAAGCGTGCACACACAGACTGACAGACCGACAGATTGCTAAAAACAGTTTATTTACACTTCCCTATAATGAAGACTTCCCTACCACCGAAAACTCGATATGCGAAGTTTGTTGCTATCACATAACCTACACAATGGTCGGTGAAAAAGGAAAAAAGTCAAAACCAGATAATAAAAGCAAAACCTATGAACTTAACGCTTAAAGTCCTTTGCATTAAGTAAGTAACACAAAAATCTTAAGTGTAAAGGATTTATGCAACTTCTGTGAAAACACAAAAAAATCTGCAAACTGCAGGCGGAAAATTTTAAAATTTATAAGACAGTTCCTGTTCTTCTAGAAGGGTAGGAACATTGTGATGTACGGAACTGATGCAGGAAGTTTAGCTAGAGAAACTGGCTAAACTCCCAAAAAAAGAGCCACAAAAATTCAACAGGAATGAAGCCGACCATTAGAATTTGATAGCATTAAAACAAAAATATTTTTAAGGATCTAATTTGTATGTTATGTGGGATTCTATAGCGCCCTCAAATAGAGGTAGTGGACTAAGAAAAGGCTTGAAGAATTGGGATGATGTTATAATTCTACTAGTAATCCCACTTATTAACATGTGTTAACAAGGTTCCTTAACTTTAAAAATTAAAAGGTTTGTTAAACTAATACACCTGTTGAAAGAATTAATTCTCTGAATGCTAACCCGTATCAACTAACTATCCCAAAACTGTAATCAATTTATAGTACAAAAAATAAGAGCTAGATCATTTTATCCAGATGATAAAATGATTGTGAATAAACTTTTACACACAATCGAATAAAAAATAAAGTGGCAAATAATTTTAGGGATGATGCTTTTATGAATTCCCAACACAAATTTTATGAAAGTGTGGCTAAGGGATGGGGCTGCAGTTATACTAGTTTTCGAGTTGCAGCATATTGAAAAAACGGTACCAGATTTTTTCTGTATATAAATAGATGTTTATTTTCTAATTCGTTTTATTGACGTTGTAAGTTAAGCGAACCTTTTCAGTTTCATCTGAGGCCTGACAGATTTTTTTTGGTTTTTTATTATGGCAGAAACATTTTATATCTGGGAATACTTTTATCAAAAGTAGCGTTGGGGGAAAAAATTGCATATGACACATTCATGTTATTAGCCTCAGAAATTGTTTAAAGTTTATTAGACCTGTGATCGAATTTTGTATTCACATATGTATAACATTGCCACGCTGAGATTATTCATTACAATGTAATATATACATTACAGGTTATATTTACAAGTTGATTGCCCTTTTAAGCAGTACATATCTAAGTACAGTATTCTTTAAAATGAATCGCTTTCTGAATTTTAGGATTAATACCCAAATATGAATAGAGCTATTGCTTGAGCCATCAGAAGCACATGCTTCTATCCA
Organism: Condylostylus longicornis; assembly: GCF_029603195.1. Lineage (NCBI taxonomy): Eukaryota > Metazoa > Arthropoda > Insecta > Diptera > Dolichopodidae > Condylostylus > Condylostylus longicornis. Next base: position 19,926 of record NW_026578304.1, on the reverse strand, counting down.
TTGAGGACAAATCTCGAACAAAATAGATACATAACAGCTATCAAACCACATGTAGTATAATAAATTGAATAAAAGTAATTTTAGTACCACCTAGATAACTATTTCGCAAAAAAAATCGATATAGAGCAAAAACAAATTTTCTCAATTATTTATTGATATTTCTATTTTGACTAACGAAAATTTATGATGAACAACGATATTTTGTGTAAAAATTACACATTGTGCATCTCTGGTAGTAAAAAATTTCAAAAGGATACTGTTAAATATAACTTCGAGAACGACTTTTTGGACAAAAATGTAGCACACCTTTTTGTTAAATGTTAACAGTTTAATCCATATCTGGACCATTGGGCTTATTCCATATCTTTATATTTTTGTATACTTGAAATTTTAATTTGATGCAGTCAAATGCAGTTTTAATTTGATGATTCTTTTCTTGGAGTAAAAATTTTACATATAATTCTACATATAGTAGGAGTAAATGTTATTAGAATCTAAAGCTCTATTAGTTTGGCGGTTTAGATTCTAAGTATATTGCAGGAACAGTGAAAACCATCTAACACCTAAACCATCACACATCACTTACACCTAAACTAAGGATTTATTTTTGATTGGGCTTAATGAAGCTGAGTTTAAAAAAAATTATTGAGTAACTGGTTTAAATTTCGTCTTTTTGTGTATAAAATATATGAAATACACACTGCTTACCCATTTATGTTAGATTTAAGGGTCGGAGTTATGTGAAAATGCTGCTTAATATTGATTTAGGTGAGATATTTTTTGAAATTCAGAAACTGCGGTCCGCTTCAATCGGCTCTCGAAAATTTTTCAAAGCATCATTACTTCTTTCTGACAAAATCAGAATTAATTATGGTGATGAAATAAGTACTCAAATTTATATTAATATTCAATATAATTTATAGGTACTCAAAATTATATTGATTTTAAGCTATCCTTTCTAAAAAAAACTACAATAATAAAATAACTTTATTATTTGCATCTAAATGTATTGTTAAAGATAATTTAAATGTTGTGGAATACAAATTTTTAAAATTTGTTTCTGGTCATAATCACGGTTTTACCACAACTCTGATCTGACATTCTCAGCCTCTTTACTGAGTTTTTGGATCGGTTTTGGTCTCATTCTACAAAAGATTCCAGTTCCCCAAAAGTTTTTTTTCTTTTTAGTTACTTCAGCATGCTCATTTCTCAATGCAGCAATGCGTCTAGCCAATATCATCCTTAAATCTGTTATTTGATTGCCCCACCAGAGGTTAAAATACAGAGACATATTAAGCTTATATTCCTCGTTTGGAAGGCACTCAGATATATGTTCCCATGGCTCGAAGTGCCTGATGTTACATTCATGTATTGCTCAAATACAGCTTTAATATGACCATCATATTTATCTTTTATATTGAATAACGTTTAAACAACAAAAGTCTGTTTAAAGCTATAAATTCTGCTCACGTCATTCCCGAAGAGACAGAGAATATAATATCAAATTTAAGAGTCGGGCAGAAAGGGCTGCTCAATTTTTTTTAGAAAAACATTAATTTACATTTAAATAGGGTTATGTAGCATATCTTTGAAAAGGTTTTGATGAAGACCTCAAAATTTGAGAAGAAACTGCATTGCTCCATCTGCACCGGCTTTCGTAGTGCGTTTATGCAAAGTGTATATAATACCTCCACTTAATCATTTGATTAAGTGAATTTGAAAATCATTACGAATCGATATTACGAAATTCGAACACTAATTCAAATGTTAATATGTTTGCGATCGTATTATCAAGTGTGTATGAAAATTTACCTAACAGTATTCAATTAGAGCCTAGGTTCGTAGTCCACAAGCACTTAAATACTGTTAATAGCTCCAATTTCATTATGTATTCGCCGTAATGAACATATAGACAGCAATAAATTCAAAGAACTATCGAAAGCATAATAAAATAGTTAAAATCCAAGAGCAGCTCTGGATGTTTTATAGAAATTGAAAAACGATTATTGTTCGGTACTGTCTTCCGTGATGTTCCAGTTATTACGGGTCTCGAATTTGTACAGAACTCTTTTATATTAATCACGAATTTATGAGTTTTGTTAAGGGTTTTTACCTTTCACCTCAACGACAAGCAGCTTCAGCAAAGAACAGAACACAATGCATAGTCGAATGTGATACAAACGTGATTTCTAAAAAGAGTTAAAAGAATTTGCAATCGTATTATTAGTTCTTCTTATATGCAAGTTATGCTAGACTAAATTGAAGTTCATAATATAGAAAAGATACTGGATTAAGAAGTAAAAGTTCAAGTAATGCTAAAAGAAATTAGTACAGATAGTTGGCGCAAAAGTTTCTCGGTTTCTACTTTGATATGGTACCAATAGTCGAAAAAAGTAACGCTTTTTTATTACTGCATTCCTTGACTGCTATCTATTTCTATTAATAGAACTGATAATTTTCTTTAACTCTACTAAATGCCTTTAAATTTTTCTATGGTGTCCATTTTGACCATGTCCGTGTATGGAGAGAAGATTGAAGATCAAGCGGTTATGTATCCTACCATAAAAGTTAGAGAAGTACAAAAACGTATAGCACAAATAAAAAATCACGGATGACGGATCACCAGCCTTTAATTGTAAAATAATTAGAGATTCATATAAAAAATTTGTTTGAAAATGGTGACATAAAATGTTTCCTCAAGAGATATGAGGAAAAGAAATGAACTTTTAGTCAATTCTTTGAAAATAAAGCAGATTTCAAGGACAGCATTTCTGCTCACTAGAAAAAAAAATATGTTCACATTTTCATACAAAATAAAACCACGATGTATCAATATATTTGTATTATAATGCACTTTTAAGATAAACCAATTTTATAAATTGTTTAAAAATTTTGATTACACATTTAGTTCCAACTTTTTAAAAATTTATTTCATTTGTATATAACTATTTTTTTATATAGATGTATTTACTATCATTTTTATTTTCTTTATACATCAATTAGGCAGTCAAAAATAGTTAATCGTCACAAAATAGTGACTTAGAGGAAAAATAAATTAAAGACAAAAGCTACCTTTCACCGAAGAAAAAAAGAGTGAATGATAAAAAACATGAATGTATCATTCATTTTTTTTAAATGATAAGAATGTAATTGATAAAAAAATGTTGATAGGTCCTTCATATTATTTCAGTGGTCATTTTCATAGATTAAATATTATTTTGATGAGTGTATGCACGTACATCAATAATAATTTGGTTGTACCATATATGTATGAATGCTTATATGTATGTATGTCTTTCCATAATTATTTTTGATTCATGTAGGAATATACAATTTTTAAAAATTGAAATCACATATCAATGAAATACATAAATAGAAGATTAAAGCACATTTCAATTAGTTACTTATTTAAATTGCAAGAATTATGTAATAGAATACATTTTCAAAACAATTAATTATTTGATACAACTTAGAATTATTGCTTTTCAACACTTGTGTAGATTAATTGCCAAATGGTTGCAAATGAAAAAAAAAATTATTAAAATTGATTAAAAATTTATAAGTTGTGGAACATTTTTACAAATTCTAAAAGTTTTCCAAATTTAAAGTATTATACAAAATTGTATCTTAAAGGATTTATTTTTTATCTACCAAAAATAAGGGAAAAGTAAGCGACATTTCACCCAAATTTTAAAATATTTGCGTGTAAAAATTTTAAAGGAAGGGCAAGACTGTGGTTTTTGTCTAGTACATTTGCTTATTCTCTATATTCTCTATACTATTAAAGTCTTCTTCTTCATTGTATGCAATTTCAAAAAAATTTAATCTCTCAGATGAATATAAATTGATAACAGTTGTTTTCGCCGTCAAAGAAAGGAACCGAAAGAAGGAAGTGATTGCGCGGAAACTTTGAGGAGTCGGGTCGTTTTCAAAAAATTGAAACCAATTTGATCAAATACAAATGAAAGACAAAATAAAAATCAAAGAACCTGAACGACAAATTCAAGACACCGCTTGAATTTATTAGTAAACAATATCAATAATTTCGTCAAAAGATTACTGGTCAAGAAATATTCTATCAAAGAAATAAGATTTCTATAAGAGAAATATTCCATCATGCTACCAGTTACATTCAAACTGCCGAACCAAAACAATAACAAAGAATTGCGCAAAACTGTTTAGACTGTTGGTAGCAGGTAATGGTAAGAGAGGCAAAATTGTCATCCCCCTACATTGGCTCCCAACAATGTCGTTGTCTTGTGTCAACAAGAGGTGGACACGAAAATTATAAAACTTCTAAATACATTAAGAATGAGGAATATGCAACTGCATTCAAAGGGTCTTAGGGTTGCAAAAGAAGTTAGCTGCAAAAAGACCATGGGCTCTTGAGTGGTCAGTAAAATGTTAGGTACGTAATTTTTGATCAAATCAAATTAATTTACACTATTAAAACGTATTTGGATATGTTCGAGGTTAATCCCGTGTTTAAATATTCGAAGTTAAAACTCTTAACTTAAAATATTCGAAGAACAAGAAGGAAACTGTTATCATTCATCAATATTTGTATGCAAAAAATTTATTTAGATAATAAGATTAAAAAGTATATCTCTTCATTTTTATACACATAGGAATTAGTGTGTGACGGAAAGTGTACGCAATAGATGTCAACCAATTTTCTTTTGACATATTTTTAAGTGCGGCATCCTTATTATTTTTTCGTATATAAAATATAGGGAAAAATGTTAAAAATTTTAAATATGACACTTTACATTTCTGTAATTCATTCCAGTACAAGGTGGCAAAAATGTTATTCCAAGGTACTTTGTGACCACTTTTCACAAAATACTACTACTTCTTATGGGTGTGTTTGTTTTTGATAGTATAAAATATTGTATATTTAATAATTTCTGGAAGTGTGAGTTACAACAAGAAGTGAAACTTGCTTAAGAAAATGGTTAAAGCTAATTGCTAGTATTATATTATTCTTAGTGTATACTCGTACAGCAATTCCTCGCTTAAAGTGCTTATTGTCAACGGTAAGTTACCATTTTCTCGACATACGAAAAAAATTTGATGTGGTCAGCACATAACCGACCGCAATGTGTATTGTCTAGTTAAGTGAAAGTGTTACGGATTATAAAAATGTCTGTAAATACTTCTTTCCAATTTTTAGGGCATTATTATGCTTATAGTTAACATACCTAGAAAAGTGTAAATTTGGCTCTTAGTAGAGTTTCGCTTTGTGCTACCCGAATTCCCTGAAATGCTCGCCAGTTATTTTCGGTAACAACCAGAACTCAAATATCAAATTTCAAGAAATTCCATCAGTTCGTTCCGTAGATATGGTGAAAAATGTAAAATCGGCCCGCAGATCAGTTTTCGAGCCCTGACCTTTCCAAAAAATTTATAAATTTATTGTTTTAATACGAAGAATTTAAATATTAAGTTTCAATGAAATCTGTTGGTTATTTCTCTTTATATACGCAAAAATGTATATTTGGCCCGTAGTAAACGTCCAGTTGCTGACACCTCATTTCTTCCAAAAGTTAGGAAGTTTCGCGGACGGTCGAGCTGAGCTTATGTATGTATGAAATTTCAAGTAAATCGGTTGAATATTTTCTTCAAAATGTTCAAAAATTTAAAACAGGCCCGCTAAAAAGTGCAGTTCCCCAGGCCTGATATATCCCAAAAGTTGATCAATCTGTGCCATGGTGGAAATAAACTTACATATAAAATTTCATCAAAATCGGTTCAGTCGAACTTGAGATACACGCGTGCACGCACAGACCAACAGACCGACAGACCAACAGACCGGCAGACCGACTGATCGATAGACCGACAGACCGACAGACCGACAGACCGACAGACCGACGGACCGACAGGTTGCTTAAAATAGTTTACTTACACTTCCCTGCTATGTAATACGGTCGGTAAAAAAGAAAAATTAACTCTTCAAATTAGGGTTATTTCTACAAAAAATCAATTAAGAAAATATTAGAACTAAAATTAAATTTTTTTTTCCAAAAATTAAAAATTTCGTTTTAGTGTTGTCAAGCCATGTCACCAAAACTTCAAAAATATAATGTGACATATAATGGGATACGCGGCTGCCAAGTTTCACAAATCTAACTTTAATATTTTTCCAAATATTCAAAATGAGCTTTTGGATTTGTAGGGCAGCTACTCAAACCAGTGCAGCCATTTCATTTAAATTTTCAAAGAATATGTACAATATATTTGGATACACGTGTACAGAATTTGATATCAATATCTATATTAGTTTTTGAAATATCTAAAAAAATCTCTTTGTGTTGTATGGCAGCTACCAGAACCCGTTGACCACATTAGGCCAATTTGGTAAATAGGTTCCGGTCAATAGTGTCCGTCCTTAAGACGCAAAAAAACAACTTCTGAAAGTTTGGTGTCGATTGCATTAGTCGTTTTGAGTTATCCTTCGATCGGAAGGACATGTCTAAATCAATGCAGAATTTTACGCTGAGCAAAAATATATTTATATGGAGACGACTCCTTCAACTGGTTACAAACTCCATACCAAAGTTAATATCTTTCACGAAGGTGCAAGGTATGAAAAAATTAATTTATTGTTTTGATTAATAATTTATTGTATATAAATGGCATTAATATCATTGATTTTTTATTTAAATGTTTCTTTATAAATTTAAAACACATGTTTCCTGCGAATATACATATGCACGTGCCGGTAATATATTTCATTAAGTATGAATAAGTAAGAAAATGACGCTTAACTATAATATTTAAATCATTATTAACATTTCAAGTCAAGTAAGTACAATTTTATTTATTGACTTAGGTTAAAATAGCTTCAAGTCAAGAACGTTTATAAAGAGTAAGATCAAAAGTAAAGAGTAATCAAACGTCTGTAAAACAAGCTCCCGATGGTTGCTCTATGTCGCATGGCTCCGAAGTTATAAGGATTTATTTATATGCAGGAAATCTGCACCAAATTTGGAACGTTTTTTTTTCAAGACGCAGAAGCCCGAAAACGAGTGTATTTTTTTATTCAAAGAGTTAATCTTATAAAGAAAAAACCTTACTTAAACAAAATATAATTATTATTCTTACATATGTATGTATATACAAAAATTGTTTTAAATTATTCTCATGGCAGTAAAATTCAAATAAAGAATTTTGAATACTAATGTAAGAATAAGATAACATTTAAATATTTAAATTTTTCTGTATTCAAAACATTTAACGCAAAATGTTTTAATAAAACGCCTTCCCCACCGAACTTTGTTTTAATTAAATACAAAAAATATAAAATAGTGGGTGCTATTATTGATATGTTAACAATAAAATATTGATCCAACAAAAATTTTATTAGACTTTGTTTAGTTTACAATTGACACAAATAGTTCATACATATATGCATATGTAGGTGTATGTCATTCACAAGACTTACCATTTGTCATATATGTATACGTAAAAATATTATGTTAAAATATTACGTAGTTTAGCAAATTATGTTAACTGTATTTTTTTTTAATTTGGATGAAGAACATTGCAATAATTTTTATAACATCAAAAACATTTATTAATTTTAATTAATATTGCCAAAGATTTCATTTTTGTAATGCTGATTTTACGAATTTTTAAAAATTCGGCGACAAATTAGTGATTTCGTAAAAAATTTGCATTTGGGTAAATCTTGTATCCACGCTTAAAGTTTGAATTTGATTGAAATTCAATATAAAAAAATTTTCTTTTAGAGTCATCTTTGAATTGAACCATTGAATTATAGTTACGAGTGCATGCTTTTAAACAAGATTTTGAATAGATTTATCTAAAACATGAAGTTTTTCACTAATTGCTGAAAAATCAAACTTTGCTAAACCGTAATGTTGAACCAGATAGTTCTCTTATATGATCATACCTCAAACATGAATGAATTTTCAACTACTTAGATAGAAATCCTACGGGAGATATTTATTTTTTATGTTTTTTGAAGTTTCTTAACAAAAATTTTATCTATATAAAAATCACAAAGCCCCATTTGAATCCATTTCGTTCTCTATATCGGCGACTTTAATGCTAGTTAGAAACAAAGGTAAGAGCATTTTACTAAAAAATTAAAAGCATATTAGATATAGTCGAAAATTAAAGATAATAACAAGGATACATTTTTTGGGGGTAATTTATTTAACGCTATTTTTTTGTGTAATTCATATGAACACCGAAAGTACCAGTAATGCAAAACACAGCATGAAAAGTTGAAATGAGAGGTTTGTCGCATAAAAAGTTTTTCTTTTCTTTTCTCAGTTAGAGAAAAGTATATAGAAAAAAAATCTTGCCTGCTTTGCGACATTAATGAGCAAAATACGAGTATGTAGCAAAAGTATAAAAAAGTTTAAATATAATTGTTTCTTTCCTATGAAATGTATGTTGGCTTTAATCGATAAAGTCACAACGCAAATATCAAAATGGATAATTCCTTTATTAACAAAAAAAATTAAAAAATCAGCAATAACTTTATTGTTCGACTTATGTAACGTTGACTAAGTACGACAGACATAACATTTCCATTGTGCAATAAGCTATTTCAAAAGCTTCTAATTTGAATATCTAATTTCCTTTCGAAAGCAGGTTGATTTCCGACTTTATTTAAGAAGCCTTTGAGTTTAGGGCAGAGGTTCTCAAAGTTTTTTCTCTTGTTTACCTCTTGTCGTGTTTTTCTATTTTGATAGACTCCCTGCTACTTTCTTTGATAAAATTTCTAACAGTAGCAATCATATAAGAAAGTTAAATGAAAAACTTATTTAATTTAATTAATTTAGTTATTAAATTTAAATAATTTAATTATTAAATTTAAATAAAAGCAAAATAATTGTTACATGAACGAAACAAAAAAAAAATAAATTCAATCTTATACTTGTCACTTGCTTTTCGTAGAAATAAATTCAATCTTATACATTTTCACTTGATACACCCCCAATTTTTTTTCACCTTCGTAGACACCTAGCAGGCCTTCAAGAACCCCTGGGGGTTTATGTAGACCAGCTTGGGAATTACTGATTTAGGGAGACTTTTCAACAACATCCTTAAGTACCAAATTATTCAAGTTTTTTAAATTCGGATTTTAAAAGTCGAGATTTACTCTACCACTGGGATCTGTATGATAATAAATCACAGCATAATCACATTTACATTTACCTAATATTTATACTTTTATAGAATTCGCTACTTTTTGAGCTATAAGTGCCATCTGATCTCATAGAATTTAAAAATTTTCAACACAGCTATTAGTCTTAGTGCAACATTTCCTCAAACTCTTCTTTGAAACTGAGAGCCCCAGAGCAACACATTACATGATTTAGTCCTAAACAGGACTCGTCATAGCTCTCTGTATTTATACCCGTACGAACGTATGTTCGAAGGTTATACTAAATTTGCCTTACCGTTTGTAAGGCTAGGAAATAACGGTCTTAGAGATAGACTCAAGTGTATGTTTTTGATTAGCGTCGAATTCTGAGTTGATTTAGCTTTGTCTGTCCGTCCGTACGTCCATCCCAACGATAACTCAAAAACTAATTGAGCTCAGTTCATCAAATTTTTACAAATGATTTATTGTAGTAAGTGCCAGAGCCCTATTTAAATTGGATATGATCGGGGCACTGGTTCGGGTAGCTGCTATACAACTTTAAAATTTTGAAAAATACTGTGCCGAAATTCTGCATAAATTAATATGGTAATACAGACATTTAAAGTCATATAGGAGAACACATAGGAGAACAAATTCGTACGGGTATCAAAGAGTTGACAAGATCAACTCTATTTTTTCTGGTTTATAATAAAATTTATTATCTTTGTTTGAAATTTTTTATCAGGATATGAAGACCATTTTTTGAAAATATTTTTAAGCGATTAAAAAGCTTCAGAAAAATAATTGTAACAAGAGTATTTGAGAAATTTGTTTCAAAATTATTTTCAAATTCAAGGATACAGGAAACTTATAATTTTCTTTTTTTAAAAGAATCGTGACTCTAATACACATATGTGCATTCACTTCGTGCTTATTAGAGAATGTGAATTATACATGCATGCAAAGGACGTCATTTGAAGTTTATATACTTCAGAATACTTTCATAATTTTGTTAAACTGCACTGCGTACTGACACATTTTATATTAACTCCAAAGTACAAAACCGTAATCTTTTATTATATAATGATTAATATTGAATACTATGAACATAATATAAATGTTTTTAATTTTGTGTATATACAGAGTGATTCAGAAATCGGTGACATAACGTCCATCATTTAGGCCATCAAAAGTGAGTAAAAATTTTGTTCAGAAACTGGGTGTCAAATCCTAGCGGTTTTCGAGGTAGAAGGATTTTAAAGAATTTTCACGAAATTTCTACTTGGCCAAGTTTTTTTGCTTATAACTTCTCTTCCGAAAAGGATAGAAGTTTCAAATAAACAGTTTTTGTAAGGGCTAGTCCTGTACTCTAATTTGAAGGCGACATATTATTGATTTTATATTGTATCAATAATATTTAAAATAAATAAAAATTAAAGATAGTGACAATTTTTTGATTTTTCACATTTTATTAGGGGCCTTAAAATCTTGACATAGAAATGATTTTTTTCCTCTATCTCCTATACCATATAAAATTTTTTAACATTTAATGACTTTGATAAAAGCTTGAAAAAGTGGCCCAAATTCTGAAAAAAAAACAAAAAATAAAAGAAGGGAAAAACTAGTTTTTTTCAAAAGTTCGAATGCTTAAAGTACGTGTTCGAATCCGAAAGTACGTAAAATACAAAATCAATAATATTGCCTTCAAACCCTGTATTAGCCCTTTCAAAAAATGTTTATTTGAAACTTCTATCTTCTTCGGAAGGGAAGCTGTAAGCAAAAAAACTTAGCAAGTAAAAATTTCGTGAAAATTTTTTAAAATCCCTCTACCTCGAAAACCTTGGTATTTGACACTTAATTCTTCATATGTATATGTACAGTTTTTTGTTAACCAAACTTTTATTCTACTACTTTAGGCATTTTTCAAATAGTTTAACATTAAAATATATCGGACATCTGGTTTTTTTCATAAATTTTATTGGTATACTTTCCTTCCATTTTATATATTTTGGTTTTGTCGAATTTCAAAAAAAAGGTCGCGAAAAAGGTTGATCCGCTTCTGACAATTACTTTTTAGCAATTTTAATATTTTACAAAGTGTTTAAAAGTATTTTTTATGATATATGTATACGAGTATATATGGTGATTTTCTTTGAAAAGAATGTTCTAACATACATACTAATACAAGCCTGTGTGACTATACCTTTGAGAATAAATTTATTGCTACATTTCATGTTATACGAAAATAAGTTTTGTCTGAATAATATACTTTAATTCTCTCTTCAATACTTACATATGTACGAGTATGTACAATGAATATACAATTCCACGCAAGTATATACTTTTATAATAAAGTTTTTATGAGACACTAAAAAAACAAGTTAACTGTTAAACAAAGAAAGAAATTTTTCTGGTGTAAGTTAATTATTTTGTTGAATAAAGAAAATTACGTTGTAAATAGTTTGATTAAATATTAACACCATAGAATTGTTTTAAACTTTTTTCCTTAGGTATTTATAATTACTTACGTGATTTATGTTTAAAATGTTTGTATAAATTTTATTTGGTTTTGCCTTATCCTTCATAAAGAAAATCTGACTCCAGAATTATTTTGTCGTAAACGCAACACAAAAAAGTGATATATGAAGTACGTTCTACCAAGTTTTCTGTGCTTTATCTATTGGTGAAACCCTGGAATTGCATATAGTATCGTAGTTCCAAGTGACATTAGTTGGGGATATAAGAATTTTTTTCACATACGCCACCAAGTCAGCAAATTTTAAAATTATACTGTTTTTAATGACAAAAACTTCTGTATAAAAGTAACGAAAATGAGCATAATTTTCTATCGTATGTAAAAGAAAAGTTTATGTTTTAATCAAAAAATTATTATGCAATATGGCTTTAAAATTACACATACATTTTAATTGACCTATATATTTTGATTTACATCATTTATTTGTCATTAATTCGTTCCTATCTTTAACATGTTCGTCAACTTTGGGCGCCCATAGTTCGTTACACATAATAAAGGTTATCGGGTTCGAATTACCCGTGTCTAAACTGTCCTCTTATAGTCCATAAAGATATTCTCTTATAGTCGACTCGAAATTTAAAACCTGAGTACTTCAGAAACTAAAAAAATAATAATTGCAGATCTTTTGTATGTTCTTCAAGAGAAAAAATCCATGCTACTAAAATTAAAGCAATCATAGTTATAATGTAAGTTAGACTGGTAGACCAGTCTAACTATAAGTACCTTTACTCATTTTTGACCAGAAGCGATAGGTTTAATTTTGTTCTGGCTTGAAATTGTTATTAAAATTCTATAATTAATCTTTAACTATGTGTGGTAGATTTTTTGACACTTCGCAAATAAAACTGCAAAAATTTTTCGTTTATCATGTTTGTAGCAACATCATATCACTTGTAGCTCTCTCTTTTGTGGCTAGCTTTAATTTTGTATTCATTTAAAGCTAGCCCCAAAAGTTTAGTGGCAAAAAAATACCACATACAAGGTAATGTGATTTTCATTATAAATGATCATTTTCATAAAAAATTATAATTTGGTTATACTAAAAAATTGTGCAAAAACTGTGCAAAAGCATATAACGATTAAAGCTATGATTGAAATTGAGGCCCCTGATTTTTTTAATTTTAGGATATTCAAATAATACTTTTTGTTTTTACATAATTGCAATAAAATTAGTTCGCTTTTGCAATTTTTTTGGTAAAAATTTAAGTTACATTTTTGTTAATTTTGAATCCGCACCTCGCACGTAATACAATTAACTTAAATTTAAGAAATCAATATGATTATTTATTTAAAGACGAGATACTATGCCTCCCATTGCCAAAAAATTATCAAATCTCAATAACTCAAATCTCAATAAAAATTATCAATAACTCTTGAATCGCTAATTTCATAAATTCAATGTCTTAATCAAAAAATATGGGTTGATCGTCTCGTTAGTTTGAAAACTCTCGTAAAACAGAAAAGTAATGAACAGTGAATAAATTTTGCACGCCCATGTGAATATAGCATAATAGATTTTTCTTCCAGATACTGCCTAGCCTTTTCAAAGGTGAGGCAAGCGAAGCATTTAACTTTATTTTATTCACATCCTTGTTGATACAGTTACAATAGTGTTGGTAACGTATTTTTACTGTGGATAAGATATTATTTAAAAAATCAGTAACCGTACTTTTGCAACATTAAAGAGCTTTTTTAGAAGCTTACGCAAATTAACTTTTAATGAACTTCTAAACTTTCTGGGTTATGAAAATTACGTATTTCCCTTTCAGAACAAAAAACCAGTTTTCATGTTGACTTTAGTTTAGTTGACTTTTCATGTTGACTTTAGATTTAATCTAAATTAGCATTTAGGTTATTTAACAATTAGGTTAAAATCGGATCAATATTATTGTCCGAATTCGTTTTGTTGTACATGTATATTTATATGACATGTACATGTTGCACATTTTGTATGGCGTATAAGACAAGATAATTCTCAAAGACCATATCTGCATATATTTCTATAAATTTCTATAAATTTTATCTAATGTTAACAAAACAAGAGTTCTTAGTTTATTCGTTCATTGGCTAAATATTTATTTCAAACTTTAAACTCGATTTCCCAAAATTTAAAAAAGTGAATGTACGACAAAACAAGTTTGGGACGGCGATTTTTGTAAATGCAATAACATAAATATTCATACACATACATTTATTCAATTTATAAAGAGATATAATCGAAAAATAACAAATATTTTCTTCTATTCACATTATCAATTACTTTTTCCATTTTCAGTTTTTCTTTATATTACTATGTTTATTTTACTACAAACAAGAGACAAGTGTTTTAGTAGACAATTTAATAACTTGCTTATATGAGGGTCACATTGTTATTTCACGATATGATTGTAAATGATTAATTTTATATTATTATTGTACAATTTATATATATTTCTTTTTCTACATATTTACTAACATAAACACCTGAAAATTAATTTGTCATTCCTGTTTTCTGACAAATTTATATTTATTACAAACATATAACAATAAAATAAAATAATTAGCAATAATATCAAAATAATTTTGCCACTTCAGTTATTTTTTGCTTGTGATAAATCAATAATTTGTATCTCAATATTATTAATCTATGTTTGGGGAATGTTTTAATTTAATACTTATTCCTATCATATGGCCCCGTGAAGTGACTAGAAGCATATCACATGTGGAAACGCAGTAAGAATTCCCGCTTTCTCTCAAAGAGCCTAGAAGTTCTTGTACCACAAAAAAGAGGTTTCAGGTTCAGGCTTTTTTTTATGATAAAAACAAAGAGTTCCAATGATTTAAATGGAAAGTAACCATCATTTAGAAGTGTTAGAAGTGAACCTCAAAATTAAAATGGTTTTTTATTTACTCATATTTTCTAAGTAATTATTATTATAAAATATTTAAATATTATATGCCGAAACTCCAGAGTTCTGACATGAAATGAATATGATGTTAATAGTTCTGTACAGGGTTATCCGCAACTATTATTAAAATCCATACGGAGATTGGTGTAGGAGGGCGCAAAACGAACGTCTAAGGATAATTTTACAGAGTTAAAGAAAAGTGTTGAAGATAGAGCAATGTGTGTGCGTATTTTTTTTCTCAGTTAATAAATTTACAATACAGTAATTTTTGTTGTTGATGTCACAGTTACCGCTTTCGAATGTCTGTAACATCCAAAATAGATATAAAACGCAAACTTTATAAAGTTTTTACTAGTGTTTCCAAACTGGTCTGAAAGATATTTGTTAATTTTACACAAAAAATATTCTTAAATATTTATTACCTAAATACTTGTAAAAAAATTCCATTTAATACTCCACTTTTTTTCAAAGAGTTTCTTGACATTAATACGGAAATCAAATTAACCTATGGGCTATATAATATGTTTTTTATATAAAATAAATTATTCAACCCATTTAAGACTTTAATGCTTTTAATGAAAAACGCCAATTGAAACCATTGCCAATTGAAAATATAATAAAAGGTATGGCCAGAAAAAATTTTTTTCAAGATAAAAACATTATTTAGAAAAAATGAATTTCCTCTTCCTTCTAGAGTGAAAATCAAATAACCTTTTAAAAAATATATGCTTTTTTATTCCTCCGAAGGTAAAATATTCCGCTTTAATGTTGCGATATACTTTCAAAAAAACGACGACTTCAGAAACAACTTCGAAGACTTCAATCGGGTATAAGGAGCAGTATCATAAGAATTTTTCAGTAACACAGTTTCTTTTCTTTTTTTGTTTTCACTAAGTGCATACATTTTTCGTGAAATGATCAGCAAAATAATATCACCGTTTTTTATTCATATTATGTCGACAAAATCAAGAGACAAAATTGACGCAGCATAAAATTACAAAGACTACTATTTTTATTATTATTATTAATATTATTTATATTATTATTATTATTATTATTATTATTATTATTTATTATTATATTATTATTATTATTATTATTATTATTATTATTATTATTATTATTATTATTATTATTATTATTATTATTATTATTATTATTATTATTATTATTATTATTATTATTATTATTATTATTATTATTATTATTATTATTATTATTATTATTATTATTATTATTATTATTATTATTATTATTATTATTATTATTATTATTATTATTATTATTATTATTATTATTATTATTATTATTATTATTATTATTATTATTATTATTATTATTATTATTATTATTATTATTATTATTATTATATTATTATTATTATTATTATTATTATTATTATTATTATTATTATTATTATTATTATTATTATTATTATTATTATTATTATTATTATTATTATTATTATTATTATTATTATTATTATTATTATTATTATTATTATTATTATTATTATTATTATTATTATTATTATTATTATTATTATTATTATTATTATTATTATTATTATTATTATTATTATTATTATTATTATTATTATTATTATTATTATTATTATTATTATTATTATTATTATTATTATTATTATTATTATTATTATTATTATTATTATTATTATTATTATTATTATTATTATTATTATTATTATTATTATTATTATTATTATTATTATTATTATTATTATTATTATTATTATTATTATTATTATTATTATTATTATTATTATTATTATTATTATTATTATTATTATTATTATTATTATTATTATTATTATTATTATTATTATTATTATTATTATTATTATTATTATTATTATTATTATTATTATTATTATTATTATTATTATTATTATTATTATTATTATTATTATTATTATTATTATTATTATTATTATTATTATTATTATTATTATTATTATTATTATTATTATTATTATTATTATTATTATTATTATTATTATTATTATTATTATTATTATTATTATTATTATTATTATTATTATTATTATTATTATTATTATTATTATTATTATTATTATTATTATTATTATTATTATTATTATTATTATTATTATTATTATTATTATTATTATTATTATTATTATTATTATTATTATTATTATTATTATTATTATTATTATTATTATTATTATTATTATTATTATTATTATTATTATTATTATTATTATTATTATTATTATTATTATTATTATTATTATTATTATTATTATTATTATTATTATTATTATTATTATTATTATTATTATTATTATTATTATTATTATTATTATTATTATTATTATTATTATTATTATTATTATTATTATTATTATTATTATTATTATTATTATTATTATTATTATTATTATTATTATTATTATTATTATTATTATTATTATTATTATTATTATTATTATTATTATTATTATTATTATTATTATTATTATTATTATTATTATTATTATTATTATTATTATTATTATTATTATTATTATTATTATTATTATTATTATTATTATTATTATTATTATTATTATTATTATTATTATTATTATTATTATTATTATTATTATTATTATTATTATTATTATTATTATTATTATTATTATTATTATTATTATTATTATTAATTATTATTATTATTATTATTATTATTATTATTATTATTATTATTATTATTATTATTATTATTATTATTATTATTATTATTATTATTATTATTATTATTATTATTATTATTATTATTATTATTATTATTATTATTATTATTATTATTATTATTATTATTATTATTATTATTATTATTATTATTATTATTATTATTATTATTATTATTATTATTATTATTATTATTATTATTATTATTATTATTATTATTATTATTATTATTATTATTATTATTATTATTATTATTATTATTATTATTATTATTATTATTATTATTATTATTATTATTATTATTATTATTATTATATTATTATTATTATTATTATTATTATTATTATTATTATTATTATTATTATTATTATTATTATTATTATTATTATTATTATTATTATTATTATTATTATTATTATTATTATTATTATTATTATTATTATTATTATTATTATTATTATTATTATTATTATTATTATTATTATTATTATTATTATTATTATTATTATTATTATTATTATTATTATTATTATTATTATTATTATTATTATTATTATTATTATTATTATTATTATTATTATTATTATTATTATTATTATTATTATTATTATTATTATTATTATTATTATTATTATTATTTATTATTATTATTATTATTATTATTATTATTATTATTATTATTATTATTATTATTATTATTATTATTATTATTATTATTATTATTATTATTATTATTATTATTATTATTATTATTATTATTATTATTATTATTATTATTATTATTATTATTATTATTATTATTATTATTATTATTATTATTATTATTATTATTATTATTATTATTATTATTTATTATTATTATTATTATTATTATTATTATTATTATTATTATTATTATTATTATTATTATTATTATTATTATTATTATTATTATTATTATTATTATTATTATTATTATTATTATTATTATTATTATTATTATTATTATTATTATTATTATTATTATTATTATTATTATTATTATTATTATTATTATTATTATTATTATTATTATTATTATTATTATTATTATATTATTATTATTATTATTATTATTATTATTATTATTATTATTATTATTATTATTATTATTATTATTATTATTATTATTATTATTATTATTATTATTATTATTATTATTATTATTATTATTATTATTATTATTATTATTATTATTATTATTATTATTATTATTATTATTATTATTATTATTATTATTATTATTATTATTATTATTATTATTATTATTATTATTATTATTATTATTATTATTATTATTATTATTATTATTATTATTATTATTATTATTATTATTATTATTATTATTATTATTATTATTATTATTATTATTATTATTATTATTATTATTATTATTATTATTATTATTATTATTATTATTATTATTATTATTATTATTATTATTATTATTATTATTATTATTATTATTATTATTATTATTATTATTATTATTATTATTATTATTATTATTATTATTATTATTATTATTATTATTATTATTATTATTATTATTATTATTATTATTATTATTATTATTAATTATTATTATTATTATTATTATTATTATTATTATTATTATTATTATTATTATTATTATTATTATTATTATTATTATTATTATTATTATTATTATTATTATTATTATTATTATTATTATTATTATTATTATTATTATTATTATTATTATTATTATTATTATTATTATTATTATTATTATTATTATTATTATTATTATTATTATTATTATTATTATTATTATTATTATTATTATTATTATTATTATTATTATTATTATTATTATTATTATTATTATTATTATTATTATTATTATTATTATTATTATTATTATTATTATTATTATTATTATTATTATTATTATTATTATTATTATTATTATTATTATTATTATTATTATTATTATTATTATTATTATTATTATTATTATTATTATTATTATTATTATTATTATTATTATTATTATTATTATTATTATTATTATTATTATTATTATTATTATTATTATTATTATTATTATTATTATTATTATTATTATTATTATTATTATTATTATTATTATTATTATTATTATTATTATTATATTATTATTATTATTATTATTATTATTATTATTATTATTATTATTATTATTATTATTATTATTATTATTATTATTATTATTATTATTATTATTATTATTATTATTATTATTATTATTATTATTATTATTATTATTATTATTATTATTATTATTATTATTATTATTATTATTATTATTATTATTATTATTATTATTATTATTATTATTATTATTATTATTATTATTATTATTATTATTATTATTATTATTATTATTATTATTATTATTATTATTATTATTATTATTATTATTATTATTATTATTATTATTATTATTATTATTATTATTATTATTATTATTATTATTATTATTATTATTATTATTATTATTATTATTATTATTATTATTATTATTATTATTATTATTATTATTATTATTATTATTATTATTATTATTATTATTATTATTATTATTATTATTATTATTATTATTATTATTATTATTATTATTATTATTATTATTATTATACT
>NW_026578303.1:0-117329 GCF_029603195.1 Condylostylus longicornis | reverse complement strand
GTTGAGTAATCAATGATTGACTCTATGGTCACTAGTGCTGTATAACAGTATCCTGTCTCCCTGTGTATATCATCAGTTATACCTCTGTATGTCAGTATCACCTGTATGTCTAGGTATACATTACTCACTGTAACTTACAATCAATGTCCATAACTCTAGCTTTATTAGTCTACCTATACCTTAGTTATCCATAACTCTAGTTCATTACTCTGTCTACTTACTACTACCTATAATACACTATAGTACTCATATGCCTACTCTACAGATACTGTTAATTGAGCTCTTATAATCATCTGTCCACTATACTCTTATGTCCATCTCTTGTATGCTATTATCATCCTGTGCTCGATATTATACCCTTACTCTTATCTAGTCTATGCCTGTACTTAAATAAATCATCATATCTGACACTATCACCTATTAAGCTCATCTGTCCGTTGTACTCATATACTCACTGACTCTTATGTCCATCTCTTGTATAACACTACTCTACACTGATATTAACGATCATTACTCTGTCTCTATTACTCTGTCTATACCTTAGTTATCCATTACTCTGACTCTATTACTCTACCTATACCTTATTCATCCTTGTGGTCACTGAGAATAACCTCTACAGATGACTGTCCATCCTTCACTGCGCTGAGACACTATGAGGTATGTGACTAACCATCATCTATATCCTCAATACACGCATGTGCTGATTATGTGTCTTGTTCTCATGGTCAGATCCACACATGTAAGATTCTCTGATACTCCCTAGTGGACAATGTCTTAGTCTCCTCAGTGTATCCTTAACAGGTAGTGTACAGCATACTATACCTCTCATTGATACTTGTATTAATCATGTATACTCCCTGCTGTAGTATTCTAGGCTGTGTATGACTCTCGGTTATATCATCTGTCATAGATTAACTGTTATTAGTACCACCTCTCATTACCTGAGTAATCAGTGTTAATCATGTGGTCATGGTATGTTCCCTGTGTACACTATTTATAGTCTCTGCATATAACATCACCAGGTAATAGGCTCTCACCAGTGTGACATCAGCATCGATACATGACTCCTCTACTGGTACTGCTAATACTAGTATGAGCTCTGTATGTGCACGTAGTCCTCTCTTGTTCATGTGTTTAACTGTCACTCATTGTCACTGCATGTGTCTCATGTATACTCTGATACAGCAACCCTGTACTATTCTCTGTACAGCTCTGTTAGACTCTCCCATTAGTGGATTAGTCATAGACATAACAGACACAAGACTGGTAATCACACACTGGTCCTCTGTGATGAACATGATGATTATTATCTCGTATAACACTTCCTTTAATGGAATACTGTGTACTGATGCTGTGGCCAGTGACCCCTGACTAGGCTTAACTGCCTCTTCAATGTTCGATACATGGGGGTGTATTCTACAGTCCTTGTTTAATACCCGCTGTTCAATACTCCTACCTATATATGTCTATAAGGCATACTGATGATTAGTAGTACTATGAAATAGGTGGTATTAGTGACACTATAATTAATCCCTATAATAGCTCTGTTATACGACTATGTGAATAACTCATTAATAAGGCTGTTAAACACTGTTATTATTACTCAGTAGTACCCATCAACCAGGCGTACTGATGATTAGTAGTACTATGAAATAGGTAGGTATAAGGGTATCGTATAACACCATGTCACTGTTGATAAGAGAAATTAATGACCACTATGCCCTCAGCTACTAAGGACTATCCCTGCCTGGCACTCTTTAATGTTACTATCCATGACTGCTATATATGTATATTAATAGTACCCATAGATACACCTGTCATATACTCATAATACTCTATACCTGAGTAATAGACTACCTTACACAGTTAATAACCCGTATTAATGACCACTATACCTGTAAGGCCTACTCCTCCCTAGCACTCTTTAATCTTTCTATGATCACTGTCAAGGCTACACTATATAAACACCTGTGTATGATGCACTGTCAGGGTCTTATTAAAGTATCATGCTCATCGTATTAATCACTATTTATCATGTTCACTGTATGCTGTACTGTATCCTATAAACACCTGTGTATGATCACTGTTTAACATCCTGTTCATGGTGGTACTATCATCTATACACTCATATTTACTGTGTGCTGTACTGTTAATATCACCTGTATTATATCATCCTATACCAGACAATGACTCTGGTACTATCATGGGTGTACTACTATACCCTATATCCTCATAGAGTAGACATTACACCTACTCAGTATTCTCAAGGGGTATGACATTAAATCTACTCAGTGATAATATACTACTCTACTGATACTATCATATACTCTAATACTACCATAAAGACACCTTATAGACTATCATGTACGTAACTCTGTTCAATATATTGATTATACTCTACTACATGACATTAAATCTACTCGTTGATGCGATAAGACCACTAATTATACTCACCTGTAAATACTGTCCCTACTAATACCTGTAATACCGTATACTGTACTTATTAACACTATAATAGACCACACTCTCCGCTGACATTGAATCTACTCACTAACACTATGGATACTACACTTAATAGACTCTATGGATACTGGTGGTATAGTAATAAGGGTACTGTGTATCATATAGGCTGTACTATGGTATGGCATTAAAGGTACTGTGTATTATATAGACTATATTCCCTGTATCTACCCCTACTGTAAATAACCTCTTAAAGTACTGTGTATACTCATGTCTATGCCTACACTAGTAATACTATCTACAGCCTTAGTGGCATCCATGCTCGATACTCTGTTAATCACTTGATCTATGCTCGATACTCTGTTAATAGACCAGTCTTATGCTCGATACTCTGTTAATCACTTGATCTATGCTCGATATTAAGATAATCGACTCTTATGATCAGTCTATCACTATGCTGTAAATCACCTGTACTTGTTCCATTATCGGTACTTATACCCTCTATCTGTCTAATGTTCTCTGTGTATTACCCGGCTATCTCACTGATATGTAGTTATTCTATGTTAACCTCATCCATGCTAGATATTAAAATAATCGACTCTTATAATCAGTCTATCATTATGATGTATTCTGTAGACCGTACATTCTATGGCCCTTACTCCTCACCTGTATAATGTTCTCTGTGTATAAGGGTCGGTGCCCCTGCTATCTCTGTACTCCATTACTCTATACTCGAGCTGACTCAGAAGAGCAGTCTCATTATCTCTTATGCCATTACTCTAACTCTGTATCTCTAACCCTATACTCTATCTCTCATTACTCTAACACAATAACGCTTACTCTCAGTCTAGCATGCTCCTGCGGCTTAAGTGCCTGTATCTTCACATTAATGTAATATCCTGTACAGTTACTCTCACCGGATTATTCATGTCTTTAATTATCGTGTATTACCACTACTGCCTAGTAAAGTCCTCTACTCCGATCCTGGGTATGACATAAAACTACATCCGGGCATTCAATAAACCTATCATGGGGCGATGTTCCAGTAAGTGGGTACGCTGAGCTTAGCCTGTATTCATGAGAAGTGGACTTGGTGTCGGGAGACTGCTATCCCTGATGTACACACCTAGACCTGACTTACCATACCTCCTACCTATTAATCTCTCTAATGTAACACATCATACGTTGTTTACCCTTACTGTGTATTCATGGCATGCTAGAACCTAACGGTGGTTCTTATAGTCTGTAAGTCCAACCCAGCAACCGAGTTTACCCTTCATGCACCATACATTACATAAGCACTATCTTAATGTCACTATATCACTCCTGTACACCAGTAATTAACATCTGTAATAATCAGTAACACCAGTAATTAACACCTGTAACACTGATAATAGAATATCATCCATAATACCATGTTAATAATCCACTCTTGTACTCGTATACTGTTAGTCGATCACTGTAGAATGTCTTCTGTTAACCGCTACTGTTAGTCGATCACTGTTCTCTACATACTCTTCTAGTACCTCTATACCTGATAGCCTTACTGTTGATAGATCCTCAGTTTACTGCTTTACTAGTGTTAACCTCTATGATCTCTCGATTAATCGTCTATCGGCCTTATGATCACTAGAGTCTTAGTTCAGTGTACCATAAACTCTGTCCAGCACCGTATACTCTCTGTCTCTGTACGCCTACTCTCTTACTATCCCTTCGACCCTTCACTGCTCGGTTCTTTATTGGCTGCTCACCACTGTTAACTCTAGTACCACTGACTCTACTATGCTAATTCACTGTTAGACGACCCGCTGATGTTATGATCTTTCGTGCGGTAGCCCACGTCACTTAGCCCTGTTAACCAGCTGGACCCTGACTCCCTTAGCCTAAGTTCTCCCCCAACCCGTAGAGGCGGACCTCTCTTGTCTACATGTCTAATACTCCTCCTCTCTTGTCTATCCTTAGTATCTATCATACACCTCTTCATATACATCATTAGTGTACATCATTATATCTATCATACAACATCTCTTGTACATCACTAGTATCTATCATATATCTACTCTTGTATCTCCTGTCTGGTATATCATTATCATCTATCATGTATCATACTTCTGTCACTTCTACTCATTATGTACATTCATCATATAAGTATACTCGTCTATGTACATTCATCATCAATAACTCATAAGAATACAATGTCCACAAGAAGTCATCTGTGCATATTCATCATATAAGTAACATCATATAAGTATACTCATCTATGTACATCAATACATCAATATAACTCATATAAGTATACACATCTCTGTACAGTCATCATATCAATGTATCATCTCCTCTGTTAATATCACTAGAATTATCATAATCAGAGTATCACTATTACAGTATTACACTCACTAGAATCATTGATTATACACATGCACATTCCAGTATCACACTCTCATTGATCACTATAATATATACACCTATCATCCATCTACTAGTCTACCACTATACTACTACTAATACCTGTACTACTATCATTACACTGATCTGTCACTTATCTTTTCATCCAGTCTCTTCTTCTACTCTCTCTTATCCACTGCTCGTATTCACTCATTAAACTCGCTGATTATCGTATATTCATTCTATCGATCACTCTATCACTAACTCACCGTTAAGTACACTCATCCACTATCGATACTCATTCTACTGATTAATCTATCACTGTCTTATTCATCAGTACCTGTTATATCACTGATTAATATACCACTGACTCATTATCTGGTACACTCTTCCATAGCCGATATTCATTAAACTGGTCTATCCGTCACTACATCATATATTAATGAGCTGTTCTATGTACACTACTCCATACTACACTATCTGTCAGTATATCTATCATCAGCATACTACTGTAGCTATAACATCAGTCACTAGACCATCTGTTGGTACATCACTTATTAGTATCTCATTCATCAGTACCTCTAGTATCACTACCCTGATCTTCAGCAGCTCTAGTATCACTACTTTATACATCATTATCTCTACTATCAGTAGCTTATCCTTGTGTACCTCTCATATTACTGACCTTTATGTTCACTAGACTCTCCTTTACTGCCCTATCCATGGTCGTTCATTCATTACTATCTTACCCTCAGCTGATACTCCATTACTGACATTATACTATCCGCTCATCCATAGTCATTACTTCATCTATACCTTATCCTCAGCAGCTAGTGTATCACTGATTCTTAGTCATGCCGTTACTCCATTACTGACATTACATTACTCGTTCATCCACAGCCGTTAACCCATTACTCTTATCCCATACCTGTACTGTATCACCGACTTTACTGCCAGTCTGATACTCTGTCATTAGTGTGATCTTTCATCCGACCCCCAGTAATAACCAGGATCATAGAGTTTATATGTCCCTCACTAGTCTACATGCCACATATTAATAATGTCACTGATGTATATAACAGTCCACTATATCACCCTGAGTCCCTTACATTAGTCGATCATATCCCTTAAGTTCAGTCGATCATATCCGTAGATCTACCCTTACATTAGTCGATCATATATCACCGATTACTCTACCACTGATTCTGTCTAGCTTGGTCTAGTCCAGTCGACCCACTGTAGCTACCTGATGTTGTTAGTCTTAGTTCATGAGCTTTACTGCTGCTCGGCCCTAGCATCACTGACTCTTCCCTTGTGCGGCCTGTTCTTGCTACCTCCTGAACCCTGATACGTACACATCTCCCTTAACCCTGATAAGAATACTCATCATATCCCTGATTAATGTAAAGTATACTCATGTCATCAATATCATACATATTCATATACTCAAGTAATCATCATATCATCATCTAGAATACTCATGTTATCATACTCATCAACATCACATAAATCATCAATGTCTACTCTTCTCATACTCCTCAATAATCATATACCCTTACTCTAGTCATCAACATCACATAAATCATGTAAATACACTCATCTCGTCACTGTACACATAAGTATCATCATTCACCTCAGTATATTCATCTCATCAACGTACTCATAAGTAATCACTGTATACTCTTCTACTCATCATCTATAATCATCATATACTCTCCTGATTCATAGTAAGTATTCTCATCTACTCATCATCTATAGTCATCATATATTCATCTCCTCTCTACATTCATCACATAGACTACTTCAATACACTGACTATCATACATGTCAATACTCTGGTATCTACTCATACTCATCAATACTCTAGTCTTATACTCATTCATTCTCTTCACTGTCCATATCTCACATTACTGATATTCATACTATTCTATCATCCACTCCTTATCTTCACTGACCTTAGTCTACTATCCCTACTCATGCATTACTGGTATCCTCATTACTGTTACTCATATTCACGTATCTGTATTATACTCTCCTTAATATCACTCATTCATTCTATTCATCCTCCTGTACTATCCATATTCATGTTACATCATCAATTCTTCACCTCACTCATATATGTCCTCTCCTTATAGTACTCTTGTTCTCTGTCTATACTACTCTTTATCTCTGTATCCTGGATCTTGTACTATAGCTACTATTCACTACTACTCATATATGTCACCTCCTTATAGTATCCTCATTCATTATACTGTTCACTGTCATCTGTACTACTGTTATTGATATACTCTACTCCTGCTACTATTACAGATATTCACCTTACTGGTATTCACATTCATCTCTACTATTCCACCCATGCTACTATTATAGATACTCACTCTACTCTATTCATCCTCTCGATCATTATATCCACACTCACTATTATTGATATACTCTACTCTGTCACTCACATATTAATGTCATTCTCTTGTATGTCCTCACCTCACTGATATTAATACTACTCTGCTCGTATACTCATTCATTAACTTACCTCAGTTATTACTCTCATGTACTCTACTCATGCTTACTGGTATTACTGTCTCTTACTCATCACTAGAATATCATCATTGTATGTTACTCTCTGTCTGTCATCTCTTGTATATCCTCACCTCACTGTTGATAACCGGATTTTTCACAGCCCTTCCCTGGTATGTATACTATCTCTAGATCCTCTCTATGACTATTCATCATCTGCTGATCATCTACTCTACTCTCATATATACGCTCATTCATTTAAGTGATCTACTCTACACTCATTCATCTACCTCAGTCATTATTCTATCCCTGTACTCTCTAGTATACTCACTCATGGTACTTCACTCACTTGGCTGATATTTACTGTTATTGATACTATCATCATGCACATCACCATAATACTGTATTCACTGTCTGCCTATTCATGTATCCTCCTCTCGTATACTCTCTCATTTAAGTGATCTACTCCTATGTTACTCTCCATATGTCCACTACTCATATAAGTATCTCTATCTCTGTTATATTCACTGTACTACTACTATTATATCCTCTCTATGACTATTCTACATCCATGTCTCCTCTAGTGTTATATCCTCTCTGCTATTACTATACTGCTATTACTCACTAGTGCTTATATCATCTCTACTACTCTATATCAGTCACTCGTACATTAATATCACTCTCCTGTGTAACCATACTCCTGATACTATTACCTTAGACTCTGTCATTATACTACTTACTCCATGATACTGTCACCTGTTAATCTCAGTCTCTTATGCATGCTCACTACTCATTATTACCTGTGTCTATATCACCTGTGCTACTTCTATATCTGTTACCCATACATTAATATCGGTCATTATGCTACTTACTCCATGATACTGTCACCTGTTAATATCACTCATTTATGCTACTTCACTCCTGCTACTGTTACTGATGTTAATATCACTGTTACTATCACTCATGTACTCTCATTCACTACTCGATCATCCATTCACTGTTAATACTCCTGTGATCTTACTCTATGCTAGATACTCTCCTTACTACCACTCCATGCTTGACACTTATTATGTGACTTCATTGATTATCTGTACTCCATACTATCACTACTCTGGTATCTCACTCTCTGGTACTATTACTCTTTACTCGATCATTCATGCACTGTTAATATTCACCTGATTCACTGTCTGGTATTACTGTTCATCTGACCTTTACTGATCCTCTGTACTCATTGATTGACCATACTGTTCAGCTGACTCTTATATGCTCGATGTTCCACTACTGTATACTCTTTACTGTCTTTCCCATGCACGCATACTCATATACATGACTCCTGTGTACTGTTACTTCCCTTATCCTCTCTCTCTATACTGTTACTGCTGTGCTTACTCTACTACTGTCATTAATATGGTCATCTCTACCGATACTAGTATTACTGTTCACTACCCTGACTTATAGATGTCTCATTATACGAGCTTACTGTTCTCTATCCTGCCTGTCACTAGTATACTGATAATCGACTACTGTTATATAGACCACTGTTTACTACCTCCTCCATTATAGGTACTCCATGATAGACCTTACTGTCTGTATCCCTCATCTGCTATTATATCCCTTGATGACTCTACTGTTTATAGTTCACCCATGGTACATTACTGATGTTAATATGACTATCACTGTTACTCCTATACTATCCCTATGATCATTATATGACTCTTGTTACATCACTGATATTATCATGTCCACACTAGACTTATTAATCATCGTCATTCATTCATTACTCTCACTTGTATGACCTTCACTAGTATTATTCATCCATGGTATCCTTACTGACATTAAACTCACTGATATGACATGATCCTCTATAGCTCATCCATGATAGCACTACTGATTATACCATGACTGTTATGTATCCTGTCCATCATTAGTATACTGTTGATATCATCACTGTTAATAGTACATCCATAGTACCCTTATTGATCACTGTTACTCATTCATTATTCTCACTGGTGTTATCTCATCTTATACTCCCTCATCTATAGTACTCTCATTGACACTAGCCTTACTGGTACTACATCATCCATGGTATACTCACTGACCTTAAGCTCGTTGATGTGATCTTATCCTCCAGTACATCATCCATACTGACTCTATTGATGGTATCCTTACTGTTCTCTATACTGTCCTTTAATGGCCCTACTGATGATATCATGACTGTTAATAGCTCATCCATAGTATCCTCACTGGTATTAAACTCACTGATATGACATGATCCTCTGGTACTTCATCCGTGGTACTCTCATTGACATTAAACTCACTGATATGATATCCTCTCTATAACCCTAATCTCCACTAGAACCATTGATTGCTATTACTCATCCACTGCACTTACTGGTATGACCTGATATTATACTACCTCATTCATGGTATCTATACTGTTTATACCATCACTGCTTATAATTCACCTGTAGTACCTTACTGATGTTAGTATTATCGTCACTATCTCCTCCATTATAGATACTCCTTAATAGACACTACTGTTGTTACATATCCTCCTGTTGATTACTGTCATTCATTCTCCTTATGTCCATAATCTGTCATTAAATGTCCTATGCTCGATTACTCCTATTCACTCATCCACAGTCGATTATTCTATCACTAGTTACTCAGTGTTATCTTCTCCATAACCGGTATTTACTCCACTGATGTCCATTGTCCGTCCTTAATGTCACTCTCTCATCCACAGTCGATTATTCTGTTACCCTTAACATGGTATTCTCTTCTCTGTAACCGGTACTCATCTATCCGCTCTATGATACTCAGCTCTTCTATTGATCTCATCAGTTCATCTGTCATTCATTCTCTTTATGTCTGTTATCCCTGGTACCTCATTAATATCACTCATTTATCCATAGTCCACTCTCCCGTTGATAGTACTCTCTGTAATGACTCATCGTTGATACCTCTATGCTCATGACCCTTAATATCACTGATCTCACTGTCTGTTGGTTATACTCCTCTGTTGAACTTACTGATATCACCACTATCGTTAATACTCACTCTCTGTTAAATACACTGATGTTACCCGTACTGTCATGACCTTTAATATCACTGATTTACTCTCACTAGACTCATTGTATGACCTTATTACTCACCTGATCCTCCATAACTATCATCACTGTTAATAGCTCATCCGTGGTATCTCATTAATGCTACTGTTACTGTCATGATCCTTAATATCACTGATTCACTCATATGACTGTATCCTCTAGATGGTTATTCTTACTCGTATATCCGTTACTTGACTCTTCTGTAGATGACTCTTTAATTAGTGCACTTCATTCATCTGATCCATCATTAGTCGATTATTGACCCTATCACTGATTATGTGCTCTTCTACCAGTTACTGTCATTCATTACTCGTTGTTCACTAGTCGACTACTCTATTGTGCTATATCAGTTTATCTGCTATTCTTTAGTCATCTCTTCTATCGTGCTATCTCCTATGTATGGGTATTAAATACTCACTCATTATACTGTGCCTGATACTCAGTTACTCTCTGCTCTCTAGTCGATTATTCTGTTGATCGTTACTTCTCTGTCATCTCATCGTTAGTGCTATCTCCTATGTTGACTTATTATAGGTATCTCCATATTCATGATATTTATCACTGCTGACTATGTCCTATTGACGGTTACTGTTATCAGCTCTTCTATCGGTCTATTACTCTCTAGTCGACTACTCTATCGTGCTATCTCCTATGTATGGGTATTAAATACTCACTCATTATACCTGTCTGATACTTAGTTACTCTCTGCTCTCTAGTCGATACTTCTGTCATTAGTCTATCTGTAGATGATTCTCCTGTAACGCTCTATCCTATGTATGGGTATTAAATACTCACTGATGATCGGTAGTATAGGCTATATGGCCCGTACAGACTATGAAACATAGGTATAGTAGACTACCCTCAATGCTGTATAATACTGCCGTTAATATCACTGTCCTTACTAGTAGTAGGTACTCATATATCCATATCCCTAGTACTGTATAACCTGACTAGTGTACTACCCTCAATACTGTACTGTATCTTACTGTGGTAGACTATCATTAATACTATGTACCCTGACTATAGAGTACTGTTATTAATATCACTATCCCTGATACTGTAGTAGACTACCCATAATACTCATATCTTTAATACCTGTAGACTAACACTAGATACTACACAGACTATTATATCATCCTTATGTCCATAGTACACTACTCTCATTAATGCTGTACCTCATTATAGTATACTACTCTTACTGGTGTATAACCTGACTATAGACTATTATGCTCACCTGTAGTACTGTTCATATAACACTGTCCTTATTACCCTGTACCTGATTATATGACACTATCCCCTTACACTGGACCTTAACTCTGGTGATATCCTCATGGAGTATGACCCTAACTCTACTCAGATGATTACTACTACTATGCTAATACTACTCATGATAAGACTACTGATACCACTATTCTACTAATATACTCCTGGTACTATTATACTACTGATACTCATATAATGTACTATTCTACTAACACTATTCTACCACTACTAATACCATACTCTCCATAACCATACATATACTCACTATACTATAGACATCTATAATACTCACTATACTACTACTATCATATAGACATCTACTCAGTATACTACTGTTACTATACTACTATAGACTCGTCAATACTCATACTCTAGACATTACATCCTCTCATACCACTGTTGATACTATTGATTAGACTACAGATACTCATACTACTTATGCTACTGGTATACTCATCCTTAAATACCCTCAATACGCCACAGTGATGATAATGTACTACTTGACCTCATATATACTCATGTGATTACTCTACTCATGACATTAACACTGATAATACTATACACGCCACTGATCTATACTCTCTCTGTATTCTCTATCTGTTACTCCTGTTAATGATTCTACTATCGATAGCATGACTCTGTCTGATACTCCACTACTGTTATTCTACAGCTGTCTATCATCATGAACTCTTCTATTCTCTTGTATCCCTGTACTGTTACCCTAATATGGTCCATAATCATACTCTTATGTTCATGTACTCATCTCCATATTCTCTATATTCACTGATCTTTAATCCCATGTGCGCACTTTACTCTATGTGTAATCCTATACTCTATCTCTACTTCTCTTTATCCACACTCGTGCTTTACTATGCTATTACTCCACTACTGGATCTTCTATTCTCTTATCTCCATATTATCCCTATCCGTGTACCTGACTCTTAATATGCGCATTGTCCACTACTGGTTACTCTAGACTCTATTACCTCTATGCTATTCATCCTTACATCTTATTCTCCTGTCATGTACTCCTATACCGATACTTCACTATCGTCATATCATCATCTCTTTAATCCACTGTCGTATACTCTCTGGTTATTGTACTCCTATGATCGTCTATCCGTATACTCTACCCATTAATGGTATCTTCCCTTCTCTCTATCTCTACACCTTACTCTTCTGCTATGTATACTCCTATACCGATACTTCATTACCTGCATGCCATTACTCTATCTCCACGATCGTGTACTCTTATGCTAGTCTCTCTATTCTATCTCTCCATGCTACATATCCACTTATCTGTGTCTACTCTCGTGTACTCTTATAATGTGTCATCTCCTGCTCACCTCTCCATGCTATTTATCACCCTATGTGTACTCCTATGACCGTTTATTCATGTCATCTATCCATTTATGGTACTTCTTCTCTAGCCGACTATTCCACTGATCTATCCATTCATTGGTCTCCTCTACTGTTGTAATCTCCACCATTGTGCTCTATCACCTGTACGTGTCATCCTTTTACTGTATTCCATGATCACTACCACTATTGTGCTATCTATCCGTGCTACTTATCACTTCTTGTGTACTCTCTACTCGACTCTTCTATTGATATCACCCTTTATGGTCGTCTCTACTGTTGATCTCTCCACTATTGTGCTATTCATCCATCGTTCTCTCCACTCGTGGCTATCTGTGCACTACTCCTATAGATACACCATATACCCATATAATACTTCATCTTCAATACCCTGATTAACTCATCTATATATCACTGTTAATACACCATGTACTGTATAATCCTGTATCTGACCATCATATAATACTGTATTCTCTACCATCACTATATACATGTATACCATACTGATACCACTACTGTTACTACTGCTTATACTCATACATACCCTGGATTATTATATATACCTACGCATAATACATGTCATCTCTCCCTGTTATTCAGTTATTCATACATACCCCTATTACTGGTTATATACCCTATCCTTACAGTTGATAACAGAAATTTTACCCTTACTACCCCTACAGCTACTATACTACTCACATTGATCATGTATTTAATCTACCTATCCCTTATACTTACTATTATACACCACTGTACTATACTCTCATTATACGTCATTTACTCATGTTTATGTATATCCCTATAATGGCATCATATTATTCTCCTCTTCTGTACTTATATTACATTGATACTACACACTTAGTTGTATATACTCTACTTCATATATATCACCTTCTCTGGTCCTCTATTCCCGTCATGGGCTTGACGTAAACAGGCATCCGGAGTTGGCATACTCCTTAAACTTGATCCGGTCCAGGATATGACCTTAAACTAACACCACACTTCTGTGTATGAGTGACGGATCATTACCGTTACTGGCCATGCTAAGACAGTGTGTACATTACAAGTGTTACTGATGTAGACTCGCCATCTATTGATGTAACAGAGCAATCTCGGGGCTGATCACCTCAGTTCTGGGATACACTCACCGCTGTAATATCACTGAATAGTCCAGTACTGTCTGTCTACTGTAGCCCAGTAGTACATTACCTAGTAGCCATAACACGCCCTGATTGGTACTCAGGATGCTATAGAGGTATTTAGCGCGCACAGCCTTGACTATGTAGTACCCACATACACGATAATATCCCTACTATCTAGATACTCATATAATCCCTCATCACGGTATACTATAATACTGCTATAATCACAGCTATTAACCTGTAAGTCTGACTATGTAGTACCCACATACACACCATTAATATCACTGTAATAACTGACTCTATCATACCCGTACTGATTATTAATATTACACTCCTTAGTAGTACTCTAGATTCATTATTCATGTTAATCCTTACTGTCAACTCATCTATTACCTACCCCTATTCCAGTATCGCTGATTCTCTGTACCGTACTAATATACGTGTATATCCACATCTCTGACTCTTATAGCTCTATTGATCCTTACTCTCACTCTATTCTCTTCTCCAGTATCGCTGTTTCCCCTTATCTTACTCCAGTATGTCAATAACTGACTTAAACTGTTAGATCTGCCTAGTCTCGGCATTAAACGTGGCATGCGTGCGTCCTGGTCAGACGTTAAAGGAGACGTCACGTCCTAGTCATAGACGTTAAACTGACCTTACTCTTCAATATACTGTATATCTTGTGCATTCTCCCACTCCCTAGTATTCATACCCGTATACACTATATAACCTATACATGATCTGTAATTCACAATTTACCTGATATTACTATCCACATACTCCCCACTGACCTTACTCTTCAATAATACTGTAATACTCCCTACATATCCCTATACAGGTAATATACTGTTATATCATACTCTCATCTACTACTCTGTATATTATACTCTGCTGATATCACACAATAAAACTGTTATATACCATATACATGATACTTATACCTGATATTCACACTACTCCTTAATGTGACTACTTATACATCTATTATGATACTACTCTGATAATTATACCCATATACAGATATTATACTCTCATCTATAATACTCCTACATATACAGATATATCCTGTTGATGATTCTGTTTACTTGATATCCCTACTCCTGCATCTATTATATGATACTGTTTATTGATATACCCACTCATTGATAATATCACCCTATTCTGGTATTCTGCTGTTATATTATACTCTTCTACTATACACTACCCATACTGTTATATATCCTCAATATCACACTATTACCCACTACTGGTATATACACTCCTTACTCTTGATCGTTCATCCATCACGCTATTCTATGGACTACCATTACCACCACTCTCGCTGCCCACTCTTAATACCTGACACTGTGTATATGCCGGTAAATCTACATCATCCCACTACTGTGTATAATTCTATGAATCTCACTGATACTCAACTCATGATATTGATTCACCCATTGCTGGTATTACTACTATTCACCCTTGTTACCCTCAGTACTACCACTCTACTTCTATAACCCTACTCAATGGCTTAGTTCACTCCCTACCACTCACATTGTCTCTTCTCGGTATTCTATGGCACTACTCATTATAATGAACACTCTGTTAATAGATCATCTATGGTACCTCTCTGTAAACAGCACTTCTGTCATGATCTTACTGTTATGTACACCTCTGTTAATAGTACTATTGTCATGATTACTCTGTTTAATAGCTCATCTATGGTACTCTATCCATCAACCGCACTATTGTCATGATTACTCTGTTTAATGACTCATTGTCTACTCTATCCTCCATGCTGGTTACTCCTTATACCGTTCACTGATCTGTACATCACTGTTAATAGTACTATTGTCATGATATCACTGTTAATAGTTCACTGATGTTACATCCTCCATAAATACTTCACTGATGTAATATTCTCCTTATGGACTACTTATTCTCATGATCCTGCTGATGTTATATCCTCTATAGGTACCTCATTGATTGATAATATGACTGTCTATCGCTATGACTGATAAATACTCCTTTTAATGGACATTACTACTGCTGTACTCCATATACTCTATATTCCTGTATCCTTATTCCATCTATCGCCTTTACTGTTCACTGATTCATTACATTGATATCTCCTCATATGGACACTGTTACTGTTATACTCTCACCATGGTGATATCTACTGTTGATCGTCCTTACTGTTAACTGGCCCTACCGTAGACTGTCCTTACTGTTCATTACCTCGACTATTGATATCTCCTCCTATGGATCTACTGTTCTTTATCTCACTCTATCCTTACCTTGCATATACTTGACTATTATATTGATATCTCCCTGTACGGACTTACTGTTTATTATCTCGACTATAGGTATCTCCTTATATGGACGTTACTCATTTAATGACTCTCTTTAGGCTGATTATCCATTATCTGGTATTCCTACTCTCTCTATCCAGTCTACCTATACTCCATAGCGCTATATCCATTATATGGTCTCTCCATCACTCATTCTCCTTCTCTCTATCTCCTTATATGGATCTTACTACTGTACGCTATACTCCATAGATCTGTACTCTTATCTGTTAATCCGGTCTACCTATACTCCATAGCGCTATATCCATTATATGGTCTTACTACTCTCTATTCTCCATCTCTTATCCAGTCTACCTATACTCCATAGATCTCATCCATTATCTGGTATTCCCGTCTCTTACTTTTATTCTCTCTGTCTCCTTATACGGACATTATTACGCTATACTCCATAGATCCCTATCCTACCCCTCTTTAAACACGGATTTACCTCCCTGTTCCCGTTGACCCTTAACTGGGCATTATTACCGTTATATTCCCCTTCTCTATACCCCTACCTCTATACTCTTATCTGTTAATCCCGTGTACTCATCCAATAACGCTATCTCCCTGTTATCGCTGTCCTGTGACTGGACATTAAACTGTCACCCGGTATACCTCACTGAGCTCTATACTGGTATTCTTACTGGTGTATCTCACAGAGCCCTGCACTGGTCTCTCAGATTAGCGTATCTCTATGAGCCCTATACTGGTATCTTTACTGGTGTATCTCACAGAGCTCTTTACCTGTACTACAGGCTGTATGGATGTTAAACATTCACTGATGATCGGTAGTATGGTATAATAGACCAGTGTATACTGATACTAGATACTATGCAGACTATGAAACAGCATGTAAGATACTACCCTTTAATAGACCTTATGGATGACTGGTATACTCTATAACTAACAGCCCGTTATAATGACCACTTAATAGACCCTATGGATGATCATATAGACTACTAGTATACTATACCCTTAATATCACCACTATAGACTACCCATTAATAGCCATTATGGATGACTGGTATACTCTACCCTTAATAGTACCCTATAGATGACTCATTAATAGACTGTATATATGACCTGTAGATACCATCATTAATATACCCTTATAGACAGTTGATACCCGGAATTTACAGTAGTACTAGGCCCCGCAGTTGATACCCGGAATTTCTGTGTACCTGCCTGTAAGGACTATACTAATAATACCCTTATTCTCATAGAGTGGACAATACATCTACTCACCTTCTCTAGGAGTATGACCTTATATCTACTCAGCACTGATAATATACTGTTAATCATGATACTATAGACACTAAGACTACTATATACCCATACTTATATATCCTCATGACCTTATATCTACTCATATGACCACTATTACTGATACATGCTGACACTATAATACACTACTCATATATCCACTACATGAATAATATAACCATGTAACACAGCACTCTCCATGACCTTATATCTACTCAGTGTTAATGTACTACTAATACTATCATATACTCTAATACTACCACAGATACACATTATAGACTCTCATGTACGTACCTCTGTTCAATACATTGATTATACTCTACTACATGACCTTATATCTACTCAGCATTGATAAAGTACTGTAACTCATGAACACTATATACCCATACTTATATATCATCTAGACACTATATCTACTCAGCACTGATACTACTATTCACCGTGATGACTAATACTACTCATGATACGTATACTATCCCTTATGTACCCTAATACCATTAATATACTCACTGGATCACTAATGCTACTAATGACTCATATAACCGTACACGTACATATACTACTCATAAGACTACTGATATCCCTGATATTGATACCTGTGATACTAAGATACTATTAATCTACTCAATACCATGCATGCATCCACTGTACTGTTAATACTGCTGTAGACTCATAAATACCATGATACTCTATACTCTCTGCTGTCATTGATGATCTTTATTCTCTTTATCCCCATACGCTGATACTCATACTCGTATATACATAGACTGTTCATCTATCGGCTGATACTTTAATATGACCACTATCATGCTATTACCCTTATGGACTGATATCTCTACAGTGCTCTATTACTCACCTGACTCTACTTTATACTCTCATGCTCATGTACTGTTAGTCACCGGCTGATACTGCTTAAGGTACCCTAGTCCTATACTCTTATACCTGTAGGCTGTATTATTATCATGTGTTCGACTACCACTGTTCTCCTATAGACTATTATGATCATGAGCTCCATCATCAGTACACTATTATGTTACTAGTATGCCTGTGTATTATTCATCAGCTGACTGTACTCATTAGTGTGCTCTACTATAACTGTTCCATTATCATGATCTTATACCTGTGGACTGTACTATTATCATAAGCTCTATCATCAGTACACTATTATGTCACTCGTACATCCATAGACGATTCTTCTGTTGACTGTTACCCTAATATGGTCTATTATCATACTCTTAATCATGTGCTATACTCCCTCTATCTGTTATTCCTACACTAGTAATCCCATGCTCTTACTCTCATTGACTATACTCTCCTATACAATGAAGGCACCAGCGGCTTAAGTGCCTGTATACTGCCTATACTGACCATCATATCTCATGTATCACCCTAGATCTCATTGATGTAACCTACTCTTCATATACCCGTGATAAACTACTGTTATTTACAGGTCCTCTGCTCCCATCCTCAGGTATGATGTTAAAAGGCCAGTCCGTTATGATCTCACTGCTGTTACCTCACTGATGTTATATACTCTCTAGTACTCATCTCCATCCTTGTACTCCATGATAGATACTCACTATGTGATCTTATCCATGTTACCTTTACTGTTGTAAGTACCACTGTTAATAGATGACTCTGTCTGATACTCCACTACTGTGCATCCATGGCCGATACTCATTAAATGATGCTCATTGATACTCTCACCTTCACTGGTCTACTGATACTACCATTACAGTCACTAGATTCACCGTTGTACGATACTCACTGTGTGATACTCATTGATGTTACTTACTATCACTGATCTTATCTCTGTGCACGCCATGCCGTTAATAGATACACTGTTCATGACACTTACTGCTCACTACACTGTTAATACTGACATGTCTATTATGCTCTATTCTTTATGTCCTATCTCCAGTATACACTCATCCTATTGATCTACTCATTTCATTGATCTTATCCAGTAACGCTGTCTCCTTGATCTATCACCCACTCTCTGGTTCATATGCTCGCTCTTGTCACCTTGGTGATAAGTACTATCCCCTCATCTTACTGATTAATACTCTGTTTAATACACTATCCAGTTCACCTGTACATACTCCTATACCTACTACTCGATATACCGATATTTATATGATCTCTATCTACTCCATGTTATCCCTACACACACTGTTGTTTATACACCTCACTGTACACCCTATCTTACACATATATACATGTCATACCTCTATACACTCTAGTATTACACATATACACTATAGACACCCATAATATCATATACTCCCTGCATATATCTATATCTATCACTGTTATGTATACCTCTTACACACACATATATATCACCGTAGATTATTATACACGTTTATACCACCTATTCTCTATACATGGGCTCTGCAGACTCACCACCTGTACCCCCATCATATTCCTCGGGCTCTACGTGGTTCTCCCTGTATCCCGTTAATATTCCTACCCCTATTTATGGCAGGATCCGGTTACTCGGTACTGTCTGTAGGTTATACCTATACTGATGATCTGTGGTATAGTAGTAGTACCTGAGGTTAATAAGGCCTGTATGGTAGCTCTATAGCTGATCTAGTGATTATCTAGACCTGTAGGGTAATACCTGAGGTTAATAAGGCCTGTGTGGTAATACTGCTTATACATACTATGAAACAGTCCCTATAATGAGTATACTGGTATATCCTATAGTCCTGCTTATAAGCTCATGTAATGTTCTACTGTATGTCCACTATAGTATACTGCATACCTGATAGATCATGTGATCGATATTATTGATACTAGCAGCTCTAAGTACCTGTACTATGCAGCTTAATGAGAGTGTTGATACTAGCAGCTCTTAGTATATACTCCCAGTCTAGTACTCTCAGTATACTCTATGCAGCTTAAGGGAGGTGTTGTTACCTGTACTGCTGTTAATAGTCCACTATTGATCTTATTACCTGGTAAGTACACTGATTAAACATCCTCATATATGATATAACACCCTGTACTGTTGATAGAAGAGATTAATACGGCTACCTGAGATATAGCTACTACTACTATAATACCTGTATAAGCTTACTAGTGCGCACTATCCTTAATACTGGTTATATGACACTATTAGTACTATGTATCCTTACACATGTCTATATGAGCTCACTAGTATACTATACCCTTAATACTGGGTACATGACCTTAACATAGACATCCTCATACATGATATAACACTGGTACTGCTGATAAAGAGAAATTAATCACCCATAGGCCCTGTAGGCTATAAGGACTAATCACCATACTGATCTTTATCTTTCATCCACACTGCTTATATGACTGTACTGATAAACATGACTCTTTTAATCACCTCTCATGGTCTATACTAGTATACTAGACTAATCATTGTCTATACCCATACACCGTACTGATACTGTTAATAAACACTGATCTTTTAAGCACCTGCCATACTCCTATACTGGTACACTGGGCTGATATAAGATCTGTTAATTACTGACACATACTCCTATACTGGTACACTAGACTGACCTTTAAGTACCTCTCATGATTCTGTATCATCATTATTAATCATTGATCTGTACTGTTACACTAGACTAACCACTGTACTACTTATCATACACCCTGGTATTAAACACTGATAGGCCTATACTAAGTATCTGTAGTGGTATCACCTGTTAAGCACACTAGTGTCAGTGGTATGTAAGGCTTATACTAAGTATCATGTAGAGGTATCATCTATTAAACATACTAGTAT
Organism: Condylostylus longicornis; assembly: GCF_029603195.1. Taxonomy (NCBI): domain Eukaryota; kingdom Metazoa; phylum Arthropoda; class Insecta; order Diptera; family Dolichopodidae; genus Condylostylus; species Condylostylus longicornis. The sequence goes on along the minus strand of NW_026578303.1, from coordinate 95,734 downwards.
TACCTGAGTACTATACACCCATACACTGTGCTGATATAAGATCTGTTAATCACTGGTACACTACACTGATCTATACTCTCATACTCCTGTATCATCATTACTTAATCATTGATCTGTACTGTCACACTACACTGATATAAGACCTGTTAATAACTACCATGGATCCGTGTACGTACATTAAAGATGATCACCTGTGAGGATACCCTTACTACTGACCGGTACTGGTATACTATACTAATCATGGTACTATACACCCATACACCCATATAGAGTATATGTAATAACCATGCTTCTTATCCATACTGATGTCATTACTGTGCTTATTAAAGGTATGTATCACCACTATTAAGTATCATCATCCTGTGTGTACTATAGTCACTGACATGTACTGATATTAATACCCTGGTACTGTTGATAACCCGGATTTATCCATACATGGCCTATAAGTAGTAAGGAACATCTAGACATCTACCTGTGATAAGTATACTATACAGCTTAAGGGTAGTGTTAATACCTGATAAGTGTACTATATAGCATAATACCTACCATGTAAATAGTATAATCTCTGGTACTGTTAATAAGTGAGATTTACCCGTACATAGCCTCTAAGGAATAGACTACTACACTATACCTGTAAGGACTAAGGCATACTCCCTCTAGACTCTTTATCTGTTATCCATGACTGCTGTGTACATACATTAAAGATGATCACTTGAACAGTATACTCCCTTAACTCATCATATCCCTGTACTGGTATACTAGACTATCATAGGACCTATTAATATGAGTGTTATCCTGGTACACTAGACTGATATAAGACATGTTAATCCCTTGTGCATACTCCTGTACTACTGATATTAAAGATCATCCATTAATCACTGGTGAAGATAACTCCTGTATAAGCTCATAATTAACACGTGAATATGACTCTCTTAATCAGTGGTATATACCCATACACTGTGCTGATATAAGACCTGTTAATCCATGGTTCATACTCTTGTCATAGACCTGTTAAATATCATCATCTATTAAGCATGCTGGTGTTAAGGATACTCTCATCAATGATCTGTAGTGTAGTACTGGACCTGTAATACTGATATTAAACATCATCATCCACTAGTCACACTGGTACATATCCCTGTACAGCTTATATTAAAGATCATCCATTAATCAACGGTGCATACTCCTCTACTACTGATATTAAAGATAGTCACCTGTTAAGCACTTTAGTATCACTGGTATAGAACAGATATCTGGTGTATCTCATTACTCCCTTTATCTTATTACCTGACTAGTCTCACGGATACACGTGTACTTAAATATCATATAACCCGCTAGTAGACCATTATATCAGCTACTCTCTACTAGACACTATACTCCTATATTACACTATCCTTACTAGTACCCTTAGTCTTCTCTTATACCTGCACAAGTACTTAATACTCGATAATGACTGTTACTCTATGCTTACCTGTATCCTATGTACCATCCTATCATTACATTGATCATTATCTGTGTCTAGACATTACTTATATACACACTACTCACTCACGTGTACTTAAATATCATCACTGTCACTACCATGGACAGCATACACATAATAGTTTAAGTCACTAGTTGAACATAAGATATACATCAGTAATACACATGATAACCACAGTAAGATTATGTTAATCAGGTCATGCTATTGTACTATACTACTCTAGTGGTGTATTACTCTAGTCCTTAGTAGTCAAGGACAGTACTGGTATTTAATTTTACTGTTAAGGTCTACCATGCACTTATTAAGCACTCTAGTATCACTGATCAATAAGGTGATATTAAGCACTCTAGTATACTCTCCTGTACTGCTGGTATTAAAGACCATCATACACTCACTACTAATAAGGTGTCTGTACTGCTGATATTAAGCACTATAGTACACTCTCCCGTACTGCTGATATTAATGATCATCTATTAAGCACACTGGTGCATACTCCTATACAGCAGGTATTAAGGATCACCATTGACTCATTACTGGCATATCCTCATATAGGACTAATAGCTAGTAGTACTGTTATACCTGACTAATAGAACACATACTACAGTTGATAGAGTGAAATTTATGCCTAGGTGGCTTATAGGTACTACTTATATTAAAGATCATCATACACTCTCCTATACAGCAGGTATTAAGTATCATCATTGACTCATTACTGGTACACAGGTATTACCTAAGTACTATACATCATACATCCTCATAGAGTAGACCTTACCTCTGCTCATACCTAGGCTAGGCCTATATCCTCAAGGGAGGTACAGTGGGCTGTGTAATCATGGGCTAGACATAGTATGTTATATCCATATTAGTGTCTCTATTGTCCATATTACTGGCTATACTGATATTACTCAGTCTTTAACACCACTAGGCTAGACCTATATCCTCAAGGCTGGGACAGTGTAACCCTGCAGTATTCTATAATCGTTGACTGTTACTTGTTAATACCCTATGCTGCTCTATAATCACTGTTAATCACCCATACTGATCATATACTCCTATTAACTGGTTATATGTTATTATCTTATTCTATGACTATGTATACTCCTCATTAATAGTATCTAATACCCATACTCCCCAGTGTAACCCTGCAGTACTCTATAACAGCTCAATAGTCACTAGCTCCACAGTATGCTGCTCTATAATCATGTGTTCTATTATCTGTCTATTCATCATCTACTGACTGTATGATCACTACCTTTAATGTTCATGACCTTACTTATGTGATCCTGTGAACCCTGAATAATGTACATCTTACACATCAATAGTATCATCTTACCTACATAACATCAATAATATCATACTCATGTCATCTTATACCCTGAATACTGTACATCTTACTTGTACATCTCATTAATAGCTCATATCATGCATTACTTGTACATATCATCCATAACACCATAATATTCATCCTGTTGATCTACTAGTCTTATGTCTCCCTTAGTATCACCTTCATGTCATCTTATACCCTTATAGGTCATCTTACTCACCGTGTATATCCCTTACTTGTATAACATCACTAGTATCACCGTATGCTCCACATTAATACCCTTCATGTAACCCGTATTACCACCTCTTATACTCTGGTACTCACACATCATATAGATACTCATATCCCGCATATCGTCAATACTCCTCATGTAACCCTTACTAGTACATACCTGTAGTCTCATTAATAGTATCACCTTCATGTCACCTTTATACCCCATGTCCTTAAATAACTCATCTGTGTAACTCATCATTAAGAATACTCATATCCTGCATATCATCAATACTCCTCATGTAACCCTTACTAGTACATACCTATAGTATCATCTTCATGTCATCTTATACACCACACTAATACTATCATATCCTGGTACTCTTATACCCTAGTGTCCGTACATCATATAAATACTCGTCATCTCTTATAACCAGTAGTCTCACCTTATTATATCCATGGTATCTACTCATCTTATAAGTACTACTCTACCTGTATATCAATCACTGGTATCATTATACATCAGCCTATATATCAATATCATCATCTTATAAGTACTCATCACCTGTATATTAATCACCAGTAGCACTATCCATATAACCTGTCTATTATTCTGTTACATCCATGGTACTTACTCATGTACATTAATGATCATTATCTCTATCTCATCCATGCAAGACACTCATGTACATATCATTACTCTGACCTTATAATACACCAGTCTGTCCCTAGTACCCATAAATATGTCATCCTTGATCATGTAACTCTTAACCTTATGTCCAGTATCCATGCTTCATGTATATCCTCTAGTCTATTACTCAGTGTTAAGTATCATTATACCCATCATCCATGTACTGTATCCTCTAGTCTAATAGTCCATCACTTGTGTACATACCATTACTATGACCTTATAATACACTAGTCTGTCCCTAGTACACATAAATAATCACTGTCTCTATATCATCCATGGCATCTACTCATGTACATTAATAGTCACTATATTGATCATCTTATCCTCAGCTTGTATTAATACCTCATCTAGATCATGTACTCTCTTTAGTGCCTAATCATCAGTAACTCTCTGTCTACAGTACTCCTATAAGCTATACTACCCAGTGATAAGTATAACCATACTCTTTATCTAGATACTACACATCCTTATCTCTATTAGGCGTACAGCATGTTCACTGAAAAATTTTACTGTCACACTGCCTGTAAGTTATAAAGACCATGGACTCTTATGATCACTATTAATCAGTACTAGTATCTATAACATCACTCTTGTAGCTTACTGTTAACATGCTCTTATTAATAACCTATCTTTAGTCTATATACCTGTATAGTCTCTATGCTCCCTTACTGTCACACTGCCTGTAAGCTATACTATCTCTAGTCCCCACTCATCAGTAACTCTCTGTCTACCATACTCCTATAAGCTCACTAGTACCCTTAAAGTACCTCTCTTCTGTATCATCCATAGACTATACTGTATGTCCTACCTCTATAATAATCAGTATCGTACATTACTCTATCTTATCAGTGGTACCCTTATTATCAGTATCTTCTATTACCATGCTTCATTAGTGACCTCTTATGTTACTCTACCATATCCTCAATAGACTATTCTGTGTATCCTATGTCCACTATGCACTCTCATTAAGGTAATCACTCTCCTGTACTGTTAAAGTAATCTATCATCAGTATTACCCACAGACTCTACTATATGTCCATAGCTCCTGTAATCACTCTCCTGTATCATTAAAGTAATCTCTCTAGTATCCTCAATAGACACTCTCGTTAAGATCCTCTGTATCTCATGTATAAGTAGTACTCTCCTATATGTCCATATCCCCTGTAATCAACCACTTGTATCCTTAAAGTAGTCTCTCTAGTATCCTCAATAAGTACTCCCATAGACTCTCCTCAATCCCTTTAATGGCTTATATCACCAGTAGTATTATCCACATAACCTGTACATATCAATCACTTGTATCCTTAAAGTAGTCTCTCCTGTATACTCAATAGGCACTGTCATCTATCAATACCCTCTATCATCAGTGATATCTTATGTAGTCTATCATACCCTCAGTAGCTTAATCCTGTGTTATATATCCAGTACTCTATTATCCACTGTAGTATCCTCTGTTACCTTGATTATGTTACTCTATCCCATCAGTGACCTCTTATGTTAATTCACCATAGTACCTGTTAATCCTGTCTGTCTTATACCAGTGTTACTCCTCTGTTAGTATGTTATATCATCAGTACCCTTAATTATCAGCACCATGCATTACTCTACCTCATCAATGATCCCTTATAATCAGTGTCTTCTATTATCACTAGTCTCTTCTTGGTGTATCCTCCAGTAATTAATGACCTTGATACTCGTATCTCTTCTTGTACTTCCTATACTCAGCTATTCATATGTCCACTATCGGTGTATATTCTTCTTGTATCCTCCAGTACTAGCTGACATTAATACTCGTCTTCTGTTGATCTATCCCTCATACTGACATTCATTAGACTAGTCTTACTATCATCATCCTATCCATAACTGACATTAATACTCGTATCTCCTCCTGTATACTATTATCTCTGACTCTTCATATGTCCACTATCCATGTCTACTCTTCTTGTATCCTCCAGTAATTGCTGACATTAATACTCGTATATCTTATTACTGCTTATTGTCTATAGCTGTGACCTTAGTCTATTACTGTCCACTCATCACTACTACTCTTATCTACCCATCATATGTAGTGCTTCATCTCCTCACGCTGACATTAATACTCGTCCTTTTATTGATCACTATCTCTTATATCAGTACCATCACCTATAGTATCCTCATTGACTGATATCTCCAGTACTCTACTACCATAGACTAATCTTATAATAACCGTCATCTTCTCTATCTCTCTACTCTCAGTATTATACTCACTCACTACCGTATATTCACTAGACTGATCTTATAATCATTATATCACCTGTGACTGATACTCCTTATACATCATCTTCAGTATCATTAATCTGAGCTCTCTACAAGTACCCTCATAGACTGACCTTATAATCACTGCTTCATCCATGACTGACATTAATGTGGCTATCTCCATCATCTTGACCAGTATCTATAGATCATACTCCCCTTATAACTCACCCATGACCGTACATTAACTAGACTGTTATCACTGTTCTCTGTTATTTATGCTATTGCCTATATCTGACTGTTATTCTTATGCTACTCTCAGTGTTATACTCATCCATAAGCTGACTCTTATAATCATGCTACTCCAGTGTTATCCTCACTCATTAACTGACCTGTATCTCTAGATGTTATTCTCTGTGCACCACTCACTCATGCTGATATTAATACTCGTCCTTTCATTGAGTGACTCTCCTTATACTAGTATCACCATCAGTATATTATCCATGGTTGACTCTATCATTACTAGACTCACTGTTATTGATATCACCTTAAGTACCCATCATTCAGTACCCTATAATCTGATACTTGACTCTTGTGTGTAACCTGACTACTCTTATTACTCTAGTATCATCATCTGTAGTACCTTCACTATGCTAGTCTTACTACCGGTATTGTATCCATGACTGATATTATCATTGACTGCTCATATTAGTACCCTATTACTCACTATCCATCATTGACTGATACTCTAACACTATAGTCTCTTATAGCCGTGTAGATGGAAAATTCTGTAGTGACTGTGCTGTGCCTGAATAGTAGTAATAAAGCTCATTATTATGTGTACCAGTAGCCTATATAGTCATATACTCCTGTAAGACTCATTATTATGTATCACTAATAAGGCCGTACTTATCATATAGTGTATAATAACTGCCTAGTATCCTATAACCCCTAATAGCCGTGTAGAAGAAAAATTCTCTCCCTCACTGCTAGGACTACTAAATAATAAGATATGTGTTAATAATACCTGATTAGTCATATACACCCTTAATATGTACAGTACTCCATTATCCGGTGTTAAGTATCATCATAGCATTAATCTAGGTAATATACCCACTTTACCCCTATTAGGCATACAGCAGAATCACCGAAAAATTCTCTCCCTCACTGCCCTTAGCTGTACTTATTAATGATCTACTCTCTCTTATCGATATTCTATCACTGTACTTACCCATGACCGTATATTCATTACCTGGATCTTATTACTCTACCATGATCATATGTCGATAATCCATCATCCGTATAATGTTACTATACCTTCAGTGTTCTACCTTTACTGTACACCGATAATCCATCATCCGTATAATGTTACTCTATACTCAGTGTTGCCTTCACCCATCAGCTGATTATTATTACTCTGTTCATTGTATGCTCACTACTCCCTAGACTGTTAATAGTGCTCTACTCTCTCTTATCGATATCTTATTACTCTATCCTCCATGACCGTATAATGTTCATCTGCTGTATCATACTACTCTATCCTCCATGATCGTATACTCATTACATGTATGCTACTGCTCTTATTACCCTGATCTATGTATCCTTACTACTCATTAGACTGTTATTATTATGCTAGTATCATTATCACCATCATTCATTACATGTATCCTGTTACTCTATCCTCCATGGCCGTATACTCATTAAACTGTTGACTCTGTGTGTTTTATTCACTTGACTGATATTAATCATTCTCTTGACTCTGTATGCTGTTACTCACTAGACTGTTAATACTACCTTACTATGACCATGCTATTCATATCATTGATCGATCATCCGTTACCTGACACTCATTAATAAGATATTCATCATGACCTTGTCTCTGTATGCTTACTCCATTATCCAGCACTCATTAATAGGCTATCCATCATGACCTTGTCTCTGTATGCTTATGTCATTATCACCTACTCATTAATATACCATGACTGTACTATCCCTATCATTGATTGATCATACGTTATATGACACTTATTAGTCCACTCTCTCTGTATGCTTACTTCATCTGCTGTATATCATTAATCTGTTCATTGCATGCTCTTGCCTCACTAGACTATTAACAGTACGCTATTCTCTGTATGAGCTCACTTACTTGACTGTAACTATCACCTGACCTGTATCATTGACCGATCTTTAATGTCTGACTATCACTATCAGCTACTCATTAATCCACTCTCTCTGTATGCTTACTTCATTACCCGGTACTCATTAATCAGCTACTCTTTAATCCACTCTCTCTGTATGACTCATTCATTTAACTGTTCTCTCTGTACACTTACTTCACTGTCAGATATCCACTATTATATCATCCATGCACTGTTCATATATTGACTGATATTATTACTGTGATCCATACTCATGCTTAATCATTGATCTGTTATCTCCATAGACTACTCTTACTACTACTCTACTCCAGTGTACTGATCTCATTAGTGTACTCTTCTACCACTGTCCTCCATTGATTGATATTATTATCATGTGTTCTATCACCTGACATTACTATGGTTACTTCTACTATGCTCTATTATTGACATGTCACCTCTATGTACTCTATTACCCTACTCTTATATCCATGTACTGGTCATCTATTTACTGTCATCTCCATGTACTCTACTACTATACTATTATGTTCATGTACTGTACTCCACTGACTGCTATTATTACTGTGGTATATCACCGTGCTATTACTATCATTGATCTGTTACTTTATAAGCTCTACTACCACTGTACTCATTGATTGATACTACTTACTCTAGTACTATAGCCTCCTCTAGCCATGTTGATGAAAAATTTACTCCACCACTGCCCTTGACTGCTGTTATTATACCCTGTTACTCGTTATCTCTACTTGACTACTCTTGTAACTACCATCCTCCACTGGCTGATATCCTTAATATGGTCCATCATTGATATCTCACTGTCTGACATTAATATCATCATGTTCTACTATCATGCTATGCTCATCTCCTGATTGATGTTATTACTGTACGCTATTACTGCTGTTCTACTGTTGACTGATACTATTACTATGCTATGTTCCACCAGTGTCCTCCATTGACTGTATTATCATCATGTGCTCTATTATATGTCATCATCATTAATATGTTATATCCCCTGACTGTACTACTACTGTGTCCTATACTCATGCTATGTTCATCTCCTGACTGTTATTATGATCATTCATTCATTGACTATTCTACTGTGTTCATTTATCTGTCATCATCATTAATATGCTCTATCTCTAGTATCACTCCTTTAACCATTCATTGAGTAATCATACTCACCCTTACACTACCTATTCCTTGTACCCTACTACCTAATAGACTGTACTATCTACTCTTCTGTATCCCTGATAAGCCTTAATACTCCTGTACTTGATCATTAGTATACTCTCTACTACAGTTGATGACCGGATTTTTATCACCATGTCCCTTATAGCTACTACACTAACTCATCTCTATGTTCTCTATATCTACTAGTCAACTACACCTAATAGTCCATACTACCTACTCTTCTGTATCCCTGATAAGCTCATATTACTCCCTATAATCCCTGTGTCCTTATAATCACTGATAACATCATCTTAAACATGTAAACACCATCACCATTAAGCACTGTTAATTATCTGTGTATACCCATCACCTATATAAGTATCAGTACTCTGGTACAACAACACTCCTTAGTAGACTCAATGATCAGTATCTCTAATACCCTAGACTGTCCTGTATTGATCTATGACTGTGTAATACCCGTCCTTAATGCCGTTATCCTGGTGATCTATTAATATCATCGACATATCCGTGTATGACCCCTTACTGTTATTCGCCTTACCTCACTGTTCTAGCCCCTGTAAACTGGCCTTATTATACTCATCCAGTACTCTGTTAAATACTCCATGTTACTGCTTACCCTAGACTGTTTATATCTCTCTGTTTAATGTTCACGCTTATCCTATACAGGCCCCTTAATGTTGTCCTTCTCACCTCACTGTTCTAGCCCCTGTATCATGGCTCTAGGCAAGCTGTGGTACCTGTATCCTATTCATGGCCCGCACCATGTGTACAATTGACCTCTGTCATTATATAGATACCACCTGAGTAGTGTAGATGAGGGGGTGGTCCTTTACCTGATATATACACCAGTAGCCCTGTCATGAAAAATCTTTGGTGTATGTCCGTACTAACTAATATAAGTAATTAATCTCTTATGTACTATAAATACTAGATAAACCACACAGTATAGCCTTATTGTCTTATACCCTCTACCTAGCCCTGTCATGAAAAATCTTTTCCCCATACTGCCCTTTACTACTATACTCCTGTAGCGCTTACTGCCCTCTCTCTCACCGCCTGAGTCTATGTAACTGATATTGTCTAAGATACACATGCTTCCACAGTACACGATAAATAGTCAGCGTACAGTAGACTGGATCAATGACTACTTTAACTGGTTGATCTCTTGTATCTGTATAGTAGACTGTACTTACACTGGTAGAATGACCTTAATGATGTTAATAGCCTCATCTAGTGATCTCTGCTGTGGACTTATGGTACTTTATACCCCTACATCAGCTATGCCTGTTCTATAGTCATCTGTGAATGTCTGTCTTACAATGATGAACGTCAGGTATCTGTGGTTGATCCTTTATGCACACAGTACGGAGTGACTATCTACATGTTCTTCATACAGGTAGTTACAATGTACTCTTTATATCCCCTATTGTATTCACCGCATGATGATCCTTATAATATACCCTGCCTTGTGTGTGGTGAGTTGATGTATCATGTATAGGTACTGTAACAAGTGTCTGTATGTGGTATATTGATGACCTATACACTAGATGACTCTTAATACTCATTAACCCATGATGATATCTCCCTTTACTGGATCCTTATAACATGCTCTCCATACTCTATACTTCCCTTATGGATAATCCCGTGATCTTTAACCGTTACTCTCCAGGACATAACATGGTTGTGGGTGTGAGTAACTCCTGTGTGCTAGTGCCTCTAGTGGGGGTGTCTCCTCCTGCTCCCATGGTCCTATTAACCTCCACATGTACTGTCTGCGCCCTTGTTAACTCTCTGTGCGTGAGAGCTGAGTTCTCCAAGATCTTCACCTTCATACTTCACTCATCACTATTCTGCTGTAACTCTATTCTCCACTCAATACTCTGTCTCTTCATAGTATCTACTGTCTGTATCCACTACTCAGTATTAACTAGTCTCCTGCATCTTTAGTCTCTAGTATCACTGTCATTATGTATATTCACACTGTCATGTTCATGCCTATGCTCCTCCTCACTAATCCTCGACTGTAACTGTTACTGGCTTGTATACCCTAACCTGATATTCCTGCTGTTTAATCACCTGTCTATACACTTATGTCTGCTATCAGTACTCCTGTGTAACACCTAGTCATTAATACACTCTATATCAACATGCTCATTCTCACTGTTATAGTCATGCTTATCTCAATGTCTATGTCTTTAGTGTTACTTCATAATACTATGTCTACATGCAGTATCTGTATCTGTAATACTTCATCTGTAGTGTGCTCTACTATATGACTTACTCTATCATTGCTCGTTATTCCTGTGTCAGTTCATTGTCTGTATACATCTTATCTGAATATGAGGTCATATAGAAGTCTACATATGTCTAATGCCTAATCTCAGTATCTTGTTCCTGTGGCTGTTATCCTAGACTCATCTACTGTTATACGACTATCATACACTGATCATATCCTGCTGTAATCTTGCTATGTTATCCGTATTTACGTGGCTACATCATATATATCTGCTGAACATATACTGTGACTGTATTAACTGCTACTCCTCAATGTCTATACTCATGTCTCTCTCTACCATCAATAAGTTCATCCTCTCATACTCTTCATTCCAGCATTAATCCAGTGTATCGTCTACTGTTCATGAATGCCTCAGTCATGCTTACCACATGATTACTACGCTGGGTGGGTTGTCCGGCCTAGTTATTACCCTCCTTATAATCAACATGTACACTCACTCATCTACTGTAATACTGTAGCACTGTCACTTCATGCTCTCTCTGTCATCTGTAATCATCACTATAATATCCTGTCAACACTATAGTATTCACGTGTTTACTCATCTGTTACTTATTATCTGTCTAGTCTGTACTATACACACCCGTAGAATGTATACTCTATCTCATAGTCACATAAATATGCTCTTATTGTATACTCTATTATGATGTTGTAATACCCGCTATAATACCCTGCTGTATACTCTATTATGATGTTGTTATCTCTGTTCTAGTAACCTACTCCACACTCACTCATCTACTGTAATACTGTAGCACTGTCATTGTATGTTATCCCTGAGTTCTATCATCATCACTATAATATCCTGTCAACACTCTAGTATTCATGTATGTACTCACTTATTACTCATCATCTGTCTAGTCTGTACTATCCATACCCGTAGAATATACACTCTGTCTCATAGTCACATCAACATACTCTTATTGTATACTCTCTTATGACAGCCTATACTACATAATGATTACCTGTATACTATCCTATATCTGTCTATACACTCTCTTATAAGGATACATCCAGTACTCTCTATCTACAGTATATCTCTCCACACTCCTATTGTACACTCTCTTATGACAATATAAGCCCGGTTATAGTACTCCCTGCAGTAATATCCTATAGTAAGCTCTATAATCATGCTCTATTGTATACTCTGTTATGACAATGTAATCTCTGTAATGGTACATCTATTGTATACTCTCTTATGATAATACTACCTCCATGATATAGATACCTCCATAACTATGATAATATCACCCATATGTATAGTATGCTACTCTGTAACAGTAATCATCATCCACCATACCTATAAGTCCATAGTATAGATACCTCCATTACACGTATAACCTCAGTATAGATATCAATGACCCTACTGTACTAGTAACAACACCAGTATCCTCAAGGTAAAGTCCATAAATCACTGATATTACACCTAGCATTAATCACATATTAACATCAGTCTAGATATCAATAACCCTACTCTACTAGTAATATCCTCCATAGTATCAATACCACCATTAAGCATATCCATAGTCACTAGTAACATCCACCATAATACCACATATTAACATCACTCTCTGGATGAATGACCGATCATGACATTGAAGATCTCTACCTTTACTGTCATCTGTATAACTGTCTCTATCAGCTGTATAACTGACTATTCTGTATGTACCACTATTATCACTGAATATTCTGTATGTACCACTATTATAGCCGTATATCCATAATGACCATTAAATAGCTCTATTATTCATCAGTACCACTAATATCACTGAATATTACCCTGTATCGCTATAATTATCAGCTGTCTGTATGTCACTCTTTTATTCACTGGTATCACTATAGTTATCTGCTGTTCATATATTACTCTATCTATCACTACAATAATCAGCTGTTCTTCTCTTACTCTCTATATCACTATAATTATCTGATACTCGTCTATGCTACTATTCATCACTCTCTATCACTATTATTATCCACTGTTCCTGGTACTTGTATTATATAGCTGTATTCCTCTATGATCCACCACTGATGCTTGATACTCTATGGTCCACCTGATGTTCTCTACCTCTTACATATTAGTCTATCTACCACTGTACTACTCTTTAATGATACACTGGTCACTAGTTCATATACCACCGTATTAACACCACTGATATTCTATGCTAGATACTCTATGGTACACCTAACAGTCACTACATACTCTATAGATGACTACTCCCTGGTTTACTGTTACCTGACTGACTACTCTATAGCTGTCTACTATCTTATACCTCATATACCACTGTACTACTGTATATAGCCTCATTGATTAATGATACTCTATGGTCGATACTTCCATGATCATGTTAATATTACTCTTATATCCCACTACCCTGTATTCCCTTACTCTTGTATCAGCTACTCTTATCTCTCAGTACCGTATATCTCCTTAATCTGGCTTATGTACACTTATCCCTATCACTCTCTCTATTAAGCTCTCATCTCAGTCTCTCTTATGCCTATCGGGGTGCTGGCTCCGTGTTATGCGCTATTCCTTATACTCTCTTGCTGTTATTAGCTCCATAGTCGGCACTGGACGGTCCCTCATGGCGGTGTGAGTAATCACTGACCACATGCTTATTATTGTTGTTTAACCCTCTCCGCCTCACTGACCACATGCTTATTACTGGTTATTGCATCACCTGTATAGTATTACATCAATAAACCCATACTTGTTTAACATCCTTGATTCTACCTGATATACTCATAGTCATACATATACCTGATTCTGTGTACATCATTACTTCATATCTCCCATAGTCATACATATCCTTGATTCATCATACATATCATACACTTCATTACTTACATACTCTGCATTACTTCATATTACCTGATATACTCATAGTCATACATATACATAGTCATACATATCATATACTCCATTACTTCCATACCATGCATTACTCCATTATACGTACATACTCATCCATTACATTGATATCATCTACTTGTCTGTACATACTAGTATCATCATATATACCTCCTTGATATAGTACTCTACCTGCTGTTGATAACCTGATTTTTTAGCCCATGTACCCTACTGCTACTATTATACTATCCTGTTACCTTATACTACCTACAGCTACTACTATACTATACTAGTCTATGCTTACCTTCCTCATGATATACTACCCTTAATCCCTCATACATGCTCATCATTGATTATACACCTCATTGTTCCATGCATCAGTTATACTAGTTATCCTGTTATCTGTTACATCATTGATACTACTCATTACTATGTCCTATCCTCAGTATTACTCATTATATGATACATCCTCCATGATCACTTAATATCACTCTGTTCATCATTATGTACCATCCTCCAGTATTACTCATTACTTGATACCTTATATACCTCAGTGTCTCATCCATCAGTTATACTCATCTATCTGTCATTACTACCTTGATACTCCTCAGTTACTTGATTCATTGATACTACTCATTACTATGCCCTATCCTCAGTATTACTCATTACATGATCCATCATTGATGTTACTACTCTACTGTTCACTGTACTCTATTATATACTCTACTGTTCTATTCATCATACTACTATACTCATTCAGTGATCTCTATTATACTGCCTATTCTCTGGTACACTCTACTGTTTACTATCACTATCCGTCATTAACTCATTATCATTGATCATTTATTTATACTCCTTCATATCAGTACCTTTATTCACTAGTGCTATACTCACTGTACTGTTATTCCCTGTTCCTTATGCCCTATGCTCAGTTCCTTAGACTGTATACTCCTGTATCCCTTACTCATCTATGGTTATTCTACTGTCGTGTACTCTATTATCTATTACTCTGCTGTATATTAGTCATCTATCGATTATCATCACTCTGTTACTCCATTGATCGACTGTTATTACTCTATCATGTCCGTCTATCGATGATTATTACTCTCTTACTCCCATTGACCTGTATTCCATAGTACTCTACTCCCTATACCGTAGTCCTCTGTCCTTATACCTCAGTGTTCTATTCCCTAGACTGTCTGTTCCTTGGTACTATACATATCACTGATCTATTATCTAGTCTCTGTTACTTGTACTGTTATACTCTATGCTCGTCTATTATATGTCTGTCTATCATCTAGTACTCTACTCCTTATACAGCTCTATCTGTCATACTGTTATACATCACTGATCTATTACCTGGTACTCTACATATCACTGATTGACTATCATTACTCTATATCCCCTAGTGCTATACTCACTGTACTGTTATTCCCTGTTCCTTATACCTTAGTGTCCTATTCCTTAGACTGTACTATATTATACTCTTATACTCTAGCTATGTCTATTCTATGTACCCATATCCTCTAGTGCTATACTCACTGACCGTTATTCCTGTATCACTTACTCATATTACTCTATATTCTCGGCATTAGTCTATTATCTCTGTCATACTACTCTTTAGTAATCTCTGTCTATATCCTCTAGTGCTATACTCATATACTGATCTATTATATGTATCTCTATCATCTGGTGTTATTCTCTACAGTACTCTCTATTACATTACTCTGTTCACTGTCATCTATTATACTGGTCTACTCATCATACTGTTATTCCACTGTTCTACTCATCATTCACTCATGTTAATGGATCGATCACTCATTATCTGACATTATTATCACTGTGCTTCATTATCGTGTATCCTCATATATGCTACTCATTGATATAGTCTACTGTTACTGTATTACCTTACTCTGATTAATATGTCACTGACACTCATTAGCTCGTTACTCTTTATCCGTATGCTGATACCTGTCTCTCATTAAGCTGATACTATCATTATCGTATATTCATTGATCTGTTATACTCACTAGTACCATATTCATTATCTGACATTATTATCACTGTGCTTCATTATCGTGTATCCTCATATCTCCTGTATCTTCATATATGTCACTCCTTAAGCTAGTCTTCTCCTTCACGCATACTCTCATTACTGTGCTTCATTGACCTGTTCTTCTCTGTGTATGTTACTCTCACTGATATTATGTCCATGTTCTCGATACTCTCATTACTGTGCTTCATTATCTTGTGTCTCCTTATATGTCACTCATGTTACTCTTATCTTCATATGTACATTATCCGTGCTCTATTATCTTATATGTCTCATATTCATAGCTCTAGTCTCTGTATGCACGCTTATTCTATGTACTGTTACTGTCATTACCTTACTCTTATTACCAGTATTCTCCTTATATCTTACTCATGTGTGCTATATCATCAATCTCTAGTATCCGTGTTCTCTTGTCTCATGTACCTCATATTAACAGCTCTTGTATCCGTGATCTATATACTCTTATTACTGTACTCCCGTGACCGTGCTCTTATTACTCGTATATTCATGTGTGTGTAACTCTCAAGCTCTTATCTCTGTGGTCTCTGTTGTCTCATATACCTCATGCTCATAGCTCTAATATCCCTGTTCTACAGACTCTCATTAATAAGCTTCATTAACCTGTACTCCTATGGCTCTATTGTATATTACTATCACTTATCTGTTATGTGTAACTCTCAAGCTCTTATCTCCTCTTGCACGAATTACTGTATGGTGGTGCTATCCTCTACCTCTGTGTATTCTCAGATGGCGTGGTAGAGTAGTACTGCCCTATATTACCCGTGCTGTGCCTGGTTAACTGATGTTGTTATTAAACTCTGCTGTTAAACTCTGTATGATCGATTAATACCATCCTTAGACTCTGTAGGCTAGACTAATACCCTCCTGTGGTGCTATCCTCTACCTCTGTGTATGATCTGATAGGCGTATCACTATCAAGGATTACATGGAGTGGGTAGTGCTGCTGATGTTTACCTGTAAGCTACTCTGTAGTGTCCTGTGGGGTTAAACCTACGGATCTATGGAGTATATCCTCTGTAGTGTCCTGTAACCGTGCTAGTACTGTGAAGGGGTCCATGGTACTAGTATGACCTATGTAGGAGTAAGCTGGTATTAACACTGGCCTAATACTCTGCATAAGGACACTCATTATATGGATCTAGTGATACATTACTAAAGGTGTGATCTGTCACTGGTGAAGTATGGTGTAACCTAGAAGACTGGTATTATCCCTGATGTATCAGTTAAAGGGGTTAACTGAGTGGTATACTGTATATTACCCACATACCTATCATTAGTAACTATTAGTCTACTACTATACTACCCATATACCTGTAAGTATAACTAGTGTAAGCCCTGCTCTGCTGTATGGTGTAACCTAGAAGACAGTATTGATTAATCAGTGCTGTTAAAGGGGTTAACTGAGTAAATAACCATGATACTTCATTACCTGTATAGTCTACTGAGTATTACACATGCCTGGTATAGATACTAATACTGGTCTATATGATCATTATACTCATCATTAATATACCCATGATAGTAACTCAGGGAGTAAATAACAGTGATACTATTAATCTGTACAAGTCATTGAGTACCTGTAGTCTATATGCCTGATACATGATATTAATGATCCTTACAAGTCACTGAGTACCTGTATTACACATGCCTGGTATAGAATACTAATAACCTGTCACTAGTAAGCCCTATTAAACCTATGCATGATAATTATACTCATCATTAATACACCCATGATCTGTTATAACCATGGATAGTGCTTGTATAAAAAATATTTACTCGTATAGGCCCTCTACTACCTATTAGGCACTATGGCTATTTAATTCTTTCATCCACTGTGCTTATTCACGTATTATCAATGATAGGACTACTCTTGATACTCTTATCTAGTCAAGTACCTGTATTAGTCATCTGTGTGTACATGATTATTAAGCTCTATTATTCAGTGTATGCCAGATACTGTAGTATAAGATCACTAGTGTTACCTGTAGATACTATTAATGATCTGTATGAGTAACCTGTAGTGTAAGTTACCTGTATACTCCCTTAACTGTGTGTATGTCAGATACTCTCATTACTGTCAAGTACTCACTTATACTATCATTGATGCATGTACTCCCTTAAGATGATGGATGTTACATTAACTCTCTAGTATCCCTTATTCTCTATGGGTAGACCATTACTCTACTCTTATATTCATGTATCACGTATATACTCTCACTATGTGCATGTAGGATACTCTCTTATACCCTCACAGGTACCTATACTCTCTTAAGGTGGTGTATGCCAAGTACTCACTATTCTCCATGGATAGACCATTACTCTGTCCTTTAATCATGCTGTGCTGTATATATCTATCATGTGTTATACTAGTCTATCACCTGTTAATCTATCATCTATTAACACTATACTCTCTGTGTGTATGTCAAGTACTCATTATCCTCTCTGGGTAGACAATAACTCTACTCTTATGTACAGTGCTCTATTAAGTATGCTGTGTATAACCCTATCATGCATATATTCACTATAGTCTATGTATAACCCTGTCATCTATACTATCCTCTTATCTACTATGCCTATAACCACTATAGCCTATACTATACTACTACTCTATCACCTATACTAACCATCCTCTCAGTGTGTATGAGTTAATCTTACAGCCCTCTTGTATTACACTGATCTTAGATATTGTAGTCTTATACTCTGATCATTGATTATGCTGTATTATAGCCTGCTCACTAACCATCCTCTCAGTGTGTATGAGTTAATCTTACGTCCCTCTTCCTATTACCTGATACCATGATGTACAGATACTGGTGAATATGTGGTAACTCCGTGTATGATCCTATAGCGTATACTGGTGACTCTATAGTACTCCTGTGGATAGGTAATGTCAGTGATACTATATAGTCCACGGATAAGTATATATCATTGATACTGCCTAGTCTATGGTAGCTCTATGGATGATCCTTATATAATATACTGGTGATTATATGGTACTACAACAGATGATCCTATATCAGTGATACCCATGCATGATGAAGTGATTGATAGAAGCTGGTGTAATGAATGTCTATGATGTAAGTCACTGATGTTTAAAGCGCTGACTGCTATTAAGACCTGACTTGTGTATGCTCTGTCCATGTACCTCTCATTCATCCTCTGATACTGTATACTATGTAAGGTGCATTATATACCAGTGATGGCGTGTAGTGTATCTGTATCGTGCATAGTCTCTGCATATTGTCACTAAGGTGAAGTTAAAGAAGATCATGGATTAAACCCTGTGATTGACTGAGATGGATCCTTATACTATCATGATGCTCTGTCAGTGTAATGTACTGTCTGTGTTGAGTAAGCGTATCCTGCGTGTATGTGGTGTGCAGAGTCAGCGTATCCTGCCTGCGTATCCTGCTCTTCACGGTGATACAGCAGTGTGCCAGAGTCAATGATGAACATGCCATGTATTATAAGTGTATGGTATCAAGGATATGTAATAGTTGATGTTAACCCTGATACTGGACTATTGATCTGTGCTATGCATGAGTCTTACATGTCACTAGTAGTCATTGATATGCTCATACCCTGTTCTATGCTGTCCTCTGACTGGTTAGTATGTATGTCTCTTACAGACCTTACAGAAGACCACAGTGCTGGTATATAGTAGACCTGTCTATTGTATCACTGGTACTGCCCTATAGGACTAACCTTAACACTATACTCATTAAATGATCACCTTACTATCCCTATAATTCCCCTGTACATAATAAAGTCAATAAATACTTGATATTCACCTGTCATAATACTATTAATCCGTGTTACTGATAAATCCCATAAATACTACTATAGTACCCTTATACTGCCCAGTAGACTACCTTAACACTACCCTTATTAGATGATTATCCTACCCATATACTACTCTGTTAAATACCTTGATAACACTAACATCAACAAGATCATAGATATTACCTCATTATACACCTGTTCATGATAAAGTCACTAAATATCTGATATTCACTTACCATAGTTCTATTAATCTGTATAATCAACATCCATGATAAACACTACTATTTATACATCATATTCACCATACTCATGTCCCTACTACTCCCTTTAATGTGTTGTTCTCTGTTACTCTCTCTACTGTCTATAGTCTCCTTTATACCTGTATCCTTACTACTACTCCTATATAGGCTATACTATACTATACTCTCTATTGTACACTTATACCCTATTACTCCCTATACTGTATATCTATCCTCCATAGCTTACTCTCAATAGCTGACTCTTATATTGATTATCCACTAGTGGCTTATATTACTCTGTTTCATGATTCTTTACTCTCTTTATCGTACACTAGACTATACTCTGGTGTAGGGGTCATGACAGTACTCTGGTAGAAGTAAAAGGTCCTGGTATGTATCCTGCTATACTGGTCATATAGTTAGGTGTAACAACATGCCTTGTACAGTAGATTACTCAGTGATAATAAATCCACACAATGACTATATCCTCTACATGCCTATAAGTACTCTGTTTAACACACCTATACTACACATACACATATCCATACTGTTACTTGATCACTGCTTATACCTCATCTATGGCCTATATCCCCTATTCTCTATTACTGGTCCTTGCATAGACACCCTGTCACCATGTGCTTAACCCTTAATTTATCTCCTCTCCCGACACCCTGTCACCCACATTACTTATACTCCTCATGTAACTCATTATTTAAAGTACTCATCTCATGTCTATACAGTATTCATCTCATGTACATCAATAAGTCTCATGTGTATCACTAGTCATATAATCACTCATTAGCCTATACTTACCATACAGTCAATAATATCACTCTTACATTAATCAGTCATCTGTATCTCTTACATGCATCCACTAGTCATACTCGTGTTAATAAGTCATTCATGCTCATCCACTGTACTGACTCATATTAATCATTGTATCCATGCTACTCTATCCGTGTAACTCACTACTCTCAGTAAACTAGTCATATTCATGTCACTCTGTTACTCTCTTCAGTCTACTCTTGTCCATAGAACACTCCTCAGTACCTTACAGTAAATAGCTCATCCCATGCTCGACTATCCCTTATTCATGCTCATATCTGTATCTTATTCTCTTGTACCCTGTACTATACTACACTATCATCATTAGAGTCACCTATTATTACCCTTACTGTTACTCATTATCCTGTATCCGTATACTTAAGCCTATAGAACACTCATCAGTTATTCTACCCATTACTGGCACATCAGTCATTAGTCGACTCTTCTATCAGCACTCCTGTTCCTCAGTCACTTATCTGTCATTACATTAATCATTGATACACTATCCACTATCCGTATAATCATCAGTAACTCTATCCTTGATACATCCACTGTTCACTACTTCACTATATAGTCGTCTACTCTATCAGTACCTCACTATGTCACTAGTATATCCTCTACCTGTAACACTATCTCTACATCAGACTATCAGTAGAATATTCACTACCCGTATACTCATCACTAGATCAATCATTGCTACCTCATCAGTCATTAGATCATACTATCAGTATAATACCTCTATCCGTATACTCATCAATAGATCCATCATTGTCATACTACTGCTCACTCGATCATTTAACAGTCGACTATTCTATCACTGATACTCATCTCTACATCACTCATTAGTAGTCTATTCTATCTGTCTATCCTTCATCTCTAGTTCACTCATTGGCCGATACTTATATCACTGATACTCATCACTTGTGCTCACTCATGTTCATGTACTCATTACTCTGATCCTCCATCATACTCTTCTGTTCTACACGTTATTCTCTGTCTATCCTGTCTATCATCGGCTATATATCACTGTGTTCAACGTGACACACCATTACTACAGATCCTTATACTCGACATTGTCTATGCTTGTGACTATCATCAATACCGTATATTATTAAGCTCTAGCCACCTGAGTGATGGTACTCTAGTACTGTCAATAGATCACTGCCCTGTTATGTACAGTCAATACCTGTGCATGATGGGGATTACAGCACTACTTAACTGGTCTAAGCCAGACATTGAACTCTCATATTACAGCACTACTTAATATCACGCTGATATACTGTTACTGTTATTATACTCCTGTTACTTGATGATACATGTCCATAATACTATCATATATCCCTTACTTACCTTGATAATCCCTGTACTTGATAAACTCACAGTAATTCAATGTCTCTCATATACACCCTGATACTCCTATACCTGATAATACTGGTCATTAATATCATAGATCTCATGTACTACCTATCCTGTATACACTAGTCATTGATAACAACACCTTAAAGATGAATATCCTATCTACTCATATATGATACTCCCTTATGCATAATCCAGTATTCTGTTAATGTTACCCGTACTATCACATATCCATAATCCATCATTTAACTGACATTACACGTACTCTCATAGATGACCTATTACTCTTGTTCCTTAGCTCTCTAGTCCTTAGTCCTTACAGCCTACTACCTACTACTAGTACTTTATACTCTCTACCTCTATACTTACTGTCTATTACTACTCTATGTACTCCTTATAATTACACTGTTTAATACTCTCTACTCCGTGTACTGTATATCCATGATACTTATACCCCTTAAACACACCCTTACTCTCACTGTGGTCTATTGATATCTCTAGTTACTCTGATCTCTTGTGTCTATTTATCCTTCACTCTCTGTGCTCAGTGGTAAAGCTGCCTGTATTGTATGTTATACTGTGTAGAGTACTGTATTACCTGTAGTATGGTATAATGCATGGTGTAGTGTACTCTATGGTCTCTCTACCTCATCACGGCTTATACACTCTCTGTGCTCAGTGGTCATGCATGCCTAGAGTTAGACTATGTCCGGTGTATGTATAAGATGGGTGATTCTCTGTGGACCTTATCATGGTGATATACTGACTCTTATGAGGGTTAATAGTGTACTCTTTACCGTGTCTCACTAGTGACTCTTATGATTGTCTGTATTGATCTGTGGTACTCTTCATAGGGTTAATCCTGTCAAGTATCTGCACTGTTCCTCTAGGCCTACACTCTAGTGCTCCCTGTTGTTACCAGGGATGATATCCTGTAATCAGTGTTCCAGTTCACCAGATAGCTGTCATGGGCCGTATAAGCTGTGCCTTCAGTGTATGTATCCTCTGATCTGATAATGAGGTTGTAAGGCATCACCTCGGTGTCCTCTTATCATGTCCTCTATTATGACGTATTCCCGGGTAATTCACCACTCTGATATTAACCTCACTAATTATTGACATCTCTGATATTAACATCATTACTCTCTTGTTCATCTTATCTTCATGCTCTTTATCTCTCTTTCTAGTATTCACACATCACTGATATCTCTGACCTTTATACTCCTCACCTCTCTATCCAGTATTCCCCTAGGGGCAACTCCGGGTTACGCTGATTAATATGACTCTCAGGTGATCATGATGCATACCTAGCCCTGTAAGTGACAGTGTAGCACTTATGCACACTACTGGTTCATCTACAGTACCCCCTATCAGTGCATGACCCATATACTCCCCAGGTGGCTACCCTGGAACTATGGATCTAAGACTGTAGTAGTATGGTAGTAATACTGTACTTCTGCGGACACTGGATTCATGGTCATTAATATCACTCCCTGCTTAATATCACTCATTAGTAATACTCTGTTAACTCACGATAATACACCGGCTACCCTGGAACTATGGTGTAAAGACTATGTCTGTGATAACCTCACTTATGTAGACACTGGCATCATGGTATATTAATCACTCATTAGTAATACTCTGTCAATTCACGATAATATACCGGCTACCCTGGAACTATGGTGTTAAGACTGTGGTAGTGTGACTCTCAAGGTTATACTCTCATAGACACTGGCATCATGGTAGATTAATATCACTCATTGCTTAATATCACTCATTGAATCATCTTACTGTTAACCTCATGCAATAAACTCATCATAATGATAATCTCACCTTTAATCCAGGTTACACATCATCGTTCATCCTCCCTTATGGTCACTCATAGATACTGTCGATAACCGGTCTGTTCTCCCTATCCCTGATGCTGTATACATAATATTCATCTATATCTCTCATTGATACATCATATAGTCCACTGATTCATCATGTTAATATCCACTGTTCTTATACATCACTACTCTGTTATACTCTCAGTCACATAATCCTGTAAATACTCGACTCTACTACTCCTTAGGTACATCTACTATACTACTGTCATATCAAGAATCAGTCATCTGTTGTAACCTACTATACTACTGTCACTACTACACTACTAACACTATGCATCTACTATGCTTATATTCACTGTTATTGATAATCTCATGTCCAGTATTAACCTCACTCTGATCCTTAAAGTCTCTTCTATCCTTAATCTCACCTGTAACAACACTCTGATCCTTAAAGTCACATCATGGTACTCATCACTATTGGCCATTAGGCGTCTATCACTGACCTTACTGTGGATACATCATTAATCATCGATACACTGTTTATAGCTCATTCATCATACGACTATTCTTATGCTGCATACCTGTACTCTTATCAGTAATACCGTTATTCACTGACTCTACCCTTCATTGGTCGATACATCATCACTCGACTGTTACATTAACGATACTTCATCTGTACATACACCATCAGCCGGTACTATCATCTCTCGTTAATTGATCATTGATTATTCATCTCTCTACTCTTGTTAATCTCTCATCCATGCTTACTCTTACCCTTATCTCTGTTACTTGTACACTCTCCTCTATCACTGATAATCATATACATGCCATTCATTGATCGTTGATACATACTCGTTAATCCCTCTGCTGTACTCATCTTAATGATCTATCATCATCTGTTATACACAATACTCTCTATCTCAGTGACATTATCCTTTACACTGCTCTCTATCTCAGTAATACACTGATCATCTCTGTTACATATCCTTATTGTGCTCTTATCCACACATAACCTCTATAATACCACTATATCCGTACCTGTGACTCTTAAGCTCTTATCCATACATGTGCTACATACCCTTATTCCTTACACCACTATACCCATACCTAGAACTCTCTATCCTACCCTTACTCCCATTCACTTATTAGACCTGTACACTTGACTGTGTGCATCAGACTACTATCATGATAGAACTCTCTGTATAGGCTATGACCCACTAGTGGTGATTAGGGCTGTGCTTAGACTATTGACTGATAGATCTGTATAGTGTCTATGCTGGTATATAAGCCTTATATGTACTGTACCCTGTAAACTGGTCTATGGTGATACATCAATTAACCACTGTCGATTACTGTAGACTGGAACTACTAAGTATACTCATGTAGGACCTCTGTATATCACATATTCACTGTGCAGTGCTGGATGATCACTAGTTATTATGTCAGGTCTCAACAACAGGATTAGTCTCCTGCTACTCTTGAGTCCGTGTAACTGTGACTCACATACTGTTTACCAAATCCCTATCTTGGTAGAAGACATGATACCCTGATAAGTGCACTAACCTCAGTCTACTGGGCTCTTGTGTACCTCTACACTGTATCCTCTGTCTTGGTGTTAACATCATGTCTATCATTGATACGTGGATAGTTTAATACCTGGTATACCGTTATATAACCCTAATATTCACTATACCTGATATATACACCTGTAAA
Organism: Condylostylus longicornis; assembly: GCF_029603195.1. Taxonomy (NCBI): domain Eukaryota; kingdom Metazoa; phylum Arthropoda; class Insecta; order Diptera; family Dolichopodidae; genus Condylostylus; species Condylostylus longicornis. The sequence continues at coordinate 69,487 of NW_026578303.1, read as the reverse complement.
TACTATGCATATACTACTCATAGATTACTCTTATTTATACCTGATCCTTACACTAGTCTACATGTCATATACTTATACTGGTACTTACTATAGTCTACTACTCATATACCTGTCCTGGAACATGTTAAATATTACATCATTATAGCTCTATTACTCATGGTTATCTCATTCATGCATAAAACACTAATATTTAATGATCATTATTATCACTATCATGTATCTACTATATTACCTACTACTGTATATACCCTGACTACTACTCTACTAGACACTACTAAGCTCTATTATAGCCTTATCATCACCTGTATCTCATCTTATTACTGACTTTACTCTGTGTATCCTCATGCTGTCTATAAGCTCACTTTAATGTGCTACTTCACTACTGTGTACTCTCTGGTAACCTCATCCTTTATCGCTATTACCCTTATCCTCATACTGATTATAACATCACTGATTATCGCTACTCCACTACTGTGCTATCCCTGTATCTGCTATATTGACTATAAACTCACTCTTTAACGATACTTCCCTTCTGTGCATGCTCGTTGATCTACTCTCCTTTACTCTTTACTTCATTACCTGTACACTGATTCTAGATACTCATTAAATGACTCTTCTGTGGTACTTCACTTCTCTGTTACTCATATATCCTCATATTGACTATAAACTCACTCTTTAGCGCTATTCCACTTGTGGTTCTCTCATACCCTTATCTCTATATGATATACTCCCTATTACGGATATTCATTACTCTCATGCCTATTATCTACTTCTCTATACACTACAGCTATATTATCTATACTCCCTTTACTCTCTCTCTGTATACCCTACAGCTATACTCTCTATATACCGTTAATGATCACCACTATACTCAGTGACTCTCTTTACTACTCTCTATATCCATGTTATGGCTATTCACTACTCTGTCTCTCTAACACTATACTCCTCTTACCCTACAGCTATATCATCTGTACCCTGTATAATGGTATACCTGTATTACTCTGTGCTCGTATCAACAGTAACCTCTGAGTCATGGCTTAGGTTATAAGGCTTGTATGTTCCACCTGTGCCACACTGTTACATGTATGATGCTTGTGTTATGGTCATGTATATGAGTGACTGTGGACCTGTATGTAGAGTCATCTATGTGCTTATTCATGGTGCATGAGTGTATATGTCTATGGCGTCCTGTGCATACCTCTGTAACTGATGTTAAAAGTGTTCATATGATGCTAAGTCATCCATTGTTCACGGCTAAAGTCACAGATATCCTGCTCTGCACTAGTGTATTGTAGGCTCTATCTCGTGGGTCCTGATGACGCCTATGATGTACCTGACTAGTCATTATGCCTCTCTCAGTAGACTGGTTCCATCCCTCTGTGTGCTTAGTTGTAGATTACTAAGAACACCATGTGGCTCTGACCTCTGTGATGGTTGATGGGGATCTAGCAATAGTGATCTATCTCCCGTGATCATGTTATCCACTACAGGGCTCTGTGTCAGGTATGTGCATCCTCTGATTGTACCTCTAGCTGGTGGTAAGTGTTGTAGGTCCCTGCATTGAGTTTACTCTTAACTAGATACGCTGACTATCTGGTGTATACCTGCTTCATGATCCTCATTATGTCTCCTAGTAAGACCTCTACTGCACTACTTGTATCCCTTGATTGCTGGGGTAACCTGGTATTATACTGGGCTATCCTGGTCTACAGCTGGGGTAACCTGGTATTCCACTAGGCCAACCTGTCCTTCATGTGCTCTGCAAGCTCTGCCTTCATGACCTCTGTGATGATTGTATGCTGGTCTGAGGTAACGGTTAACTCTGAGATTACATCAAGGATGAGACTAATATCAAGGTCTGGTGTACTCTAACGTCTCATGTTATGCTGGTAGCCCTGGACAAGTGTCTCCCTTTCAGATGACCGCTGTCCGCTGGTAGATACGGCCACTGGAGAAGTCCCTACAGTAGTATTCCCTAAAAGGATAACTCCCTAAAGGATCATCTGTGTCTGTGCTATTACGGTTATCGTCCCTGTTACATTCACCTCTGTCGTGTACATGCTACTACATGGTCATTCATGGCCCTAGGATCAGCGCGGTTAATAGTACTTTACTCCTCCCCTCATTCATGGCCCTAGGATCAGCATATTCTCCCCTTACTTTATTACCTTCTCTCTATCTCTTGTAGCATGTTAAACACTATCTATATGTATCATAGTCACCCCATAAATAGTACAACATCATATAATACATCAACATAATAATAACATAAGTATACACAAGTAACAATAACAAGTATAAGTGTACAACATCAATGAATACAGTATTCTTCCACGTCTCTCATCAACATCATGTAAATACAGTATACACATACCTCTCACAGTAATATCAATGAATATCACTCATGTACACTCTATAAATACACGTATTCACTTCACGTACTCATATCAGTATAACACTCACATAGTCTATCAATATCACCTGCTCATATCAGTATAACACTCTCATTAGTATAACATATCCATCATTAGGTACTCATCAGTCAATCTACATGTAACACCAGTCTACTACTCATCTTCACTCTCTAACATCAGTCAGAACATCAATTACACATCAGTATCTCAGTAATATTATCAATCATTACACTTATCCGTCATTCAGTATCATATATCAGTCTGTATCATATAGTTACTCTCTCATATATCAGTCTGTATCCTATAATTACTCTGTCCATGTTCCACTATTGATCATTCAGTATCATCATCATTATGCTCCATCATTATACCTATCCATGTCACCTATCCGTGTTATCTACTCTTATCTGTTATACCTATCCATGTTACACATTACTATAACCCTGATTATCTGTTATATCCACTTGTCTTACACATCACTATAACTCTGATCATTCAATAGACCTCCATGTTACACCTTACTATCAGTCACTCATTACAGTAATACATCATACTCTATCAGTACTATCATTATATACCCTTACTGTCCCTAGTCTCTCAGTATCGTCAATACTCTCCCTGTACAGTCATTATATACTCTTACATCATACTCTCTCAGTACAGTCATTACATCATCCGTATGTCCACTATCGTCTATACTCTCTCAGTACCATCATTATATCAGTATATTTATCACTGTCCTCTACCTCAGTACTGTCATTATATCAGTATATTTATCACTATCTATCAGTTACTACCTATTACCTCAGTATCGTCATTATATCAGATTATCCAGTATTATCACCACTATCCATTACTCTATACCTGTAGTTCATCCCTCAGTCGATATTATCTAACCATAGCTCATCCTCAGTTCCATAATCCATCCCTCAGTCGATATTACACTATTAATCACTGTCTATCACTCATTAATTATCCGTATATTATCACTATCTATCAGTCACTACCTATCTGTCATTATCCATTACCTCTGTTCCCCTATCATTCACTACCTATTATCCAGTATGTATATCCATAGTTTACTCATCTACTGACTCTATCTATATAGTCACTATCTATTACCTCAGTATCCTTATTACAGACTCTTACTGTCAATAGTATCTCAGTATCACCATTACATCAGTAAATCATCTCTATCTGTTATTCCAGTATCACCGTTACATACTCTTGCTGTCAATCATTAGTCACTATACTTATCACTGTCCGTTATTCCAGTATCACCATTACATCAGTTAATCATTACTCCTCTGTTACCTCACCTCTAGTATTACACTGATAATAGAATATTCATTACTCGATATACAGTTCACTACCTAGACTATAGTACCATGATCATCACTATCTCACTACTGTTACCTCATCTCTGGTATTACTCCTCTAGTCTATCGTAGATCACTATTACTCCTCTAGTAGCTCATCATTGGTACCTCATATATCACTAGTTGTCATCATTGATATTACTCCTTTATTACCTCATCTCTAGTATTACTCCTATAGTAGCCTATCCATCATTACATCACTGTCGCTATATCACTACTGTTACCTCACCTCTAGTATCTTACCTACAGCATCATATCCTTCATCACCTTGACCTCTGGTATATCACTGTTACTCTCTCACTGATTAATGCCTCATTGTCACTAGTAACTCCATCACTATCTCACTGTCATTATCTATCTCAGGTTAATGTTCCATCATCTCTCGATACTCTGTTGTTAAACTCACTGTTATTATATCACACCTGTATCAGCTTCATCATCTCTCGGTACTCCTTCATTAAACTTACTGTTCCTCAGATCACTGTTATTATCTCTCCTCTAGTATTACACTGATATCCGTTACTCCGTCATTAGCTCACTGATATCAGATTCACTAGTGTTAGCTCATCATTTACTCGATTACTGCTATCAGCCTGACTGTTCACTACATCACCTCTATCCGTCCTTCAGTTCATGGTTACACTGTTATTATCTTGATCATCAGTATACTCACCGGTGTTAGACAATCCTCATTATCTTGATCATCAGTATCCTCACCAGTATTAGACTATCCATCACTCGATTCACTGTTCAATGTCACTCATTATCTCGATTACTGCCGTTATATTCACTAGTATTAGCTCATCATTTACTCGATTACTGGTCTCTATCTCACTGTTACTCTCATGTATACCACTGTTCAATAATCACTCGATACTCCATCATGATATATCCGTCAGTCGGTTACTCCTCATTATCTCACTGTTATAAGATCTACTATCAGTATCCTTCATCCATGTGATCTACTCATAATAATGACCTTATCCATGTACGCTATTCATCTCAATGACTCACTGCTATAAGTACCACTATCAGCATTATCACTGTTCATGAGTTCACTGTTCCTGAGACTACTGTTATTATCCTCATCCATCAGTACCTCTCACCGTATGCATCATTACTGTTCCTGAGCCTGCTGTTATTACCATTCATCGTATGCATCATTACTGTAGTCAGATCACTGTATCACTAACTCATTGTCTGGTATCCTCACTGTTATTATTCACTCCTTACTGATCATTATCTGGTAACCTCACTGTTATTATCACACATCTAGAATGTCCACTGCTGTAAGTCTCACTGTAGTTATCTCCTGTAGTTATATCCTGTCCATTAGTCGATACACTGTTAGTCGATATTACCTTACTCGATACTCCTTATTGATATGTCCATCAGTCGAATACACTGTAGTTATATCACTGCTATAAGGTCTACTGCTGTCAGTCTCACTGTAGTTATCTCACTCATCTAGAACATCACTGTTATAAGTACCACTGTAGATATTACTCCTTTATCTGACCTACCTGTTATTACTACTCATCTAGAAGATCCACAGCTGTTAGCCTTACTGTTATTACTACTCCTCTAGAAGATCACTTGTCGGTACCACTCATCTGTTAGTCTCACTGTTAGTATACCACTGTCACTATTCATGCTCCTGTTACATCTATCATTAGACGACTCTACTATCAGTATTACTCATATTAATGACCTGCTGTTCATGATATCACTGACCTCAGCATCACTGTTACTATTACGCTGCTAGATATCTCATTGTAAGTCTACCATCATCAGTATCCATGCTCCTGTTACATCTATCATTCAATGACTTCACTATCGGTATCTCTCATATAGAAGACTCATCGTCAGTACCTCTCATATCAATGACCTGCTGCTCATGACATCACTGTTAGTATTACTCATCCGGTAACTCATTCATATGCTATCTTCAGTATTATCAGTTCACTGCTGTTATTATCACTGTGGATATCACTCATCTATAAGGTCTACTGTTATCAGCCTCACTGTGGATATCACTAGTATTAATGATTCACTGTTATGCTCTATCCAGTATTCAGCTATTACTGTAGATATTACTCCTCTGTAAGACTTATCCGTGGTACTCTCTCTTATACAGTCTTCATCATCCTCTGTTCACTGTTAATATTATCACTATCGGCATCACTAGTATAGAAGACTCACTGTTAGTATCACTCATATCAATGATTCACTGTATAATGTACTACTGTTAATATCACTCATATTAATGATCCTCTCCTTATGACCACTTCAATGTTCACTGTTATCCGTATAATGTATCCACTCTCGCTGTAGCATAGTACACTAGTCTTCATGATATCTGTGCAGGTAACTGTACTATGTCCTCTGTAAACCCGTCTACTCCTTAAGGACTAGGCACACAAGGCTCTGGTCCACACACTACCTTGCATAGCTGTTATTCTCATAGTATAGGCCATACATCTATACAGTAAATACTCCTGAACTCCTTATTCTCATAGTATAGGCAATAACCCTGTACAGTAAGGTATAACCCTACATAACCCTTAATATAGGCACTCACAGTCATCATTAAAAAGATAAATTACACACCCTGGCTAGTAGGTAGTAGTTAACCCTAGGTAGTGCTGTAAAATCCCTCTATCAACTGTATCATGGTGTATGTGTGATCTATACCTGTTAACCAGTACCTTATAATGACGTGTACCAGTATTAATGATCATGTATCCTCATAGGTTAGTCCATAACACTGACCAGTATGTGTAGTATTACCGTACTATATCCTCAAGGGTGGCATGGATGTACAGTATAGTGTTGGTGTAGCAAGTAAACCTCATTATAGCTGTAATCTGTATCATGAGTCCCACCTCTCAGGCAACAGTAGTTGTCATATAGCCTAATAAAGAAGGCGCTGAAGTATAGTACCTATATAGTATCCTCATCATATACCTGTAACTGATATAACTGTACCTGATAATACAATAGATACCTATAAGTAGACTAGTCCTCATATAGATATACCTGATAATAGCCTCATAATAAAGTACCTGTATAATACCAGTATAGTACCTATATAGTATCCTTAATAAGCCTATACCTGATATATCTACATAGACAAGTAATAAGTAACATCATTAAATAGCTGATATGTACACTAGTATAACCAGTACTACTACCTGTATAAGCCTCAATGACAAGTATTAACCCAGTAAATCACTATGTATAGCTGATATTAACACCAGTATAAGCCTACTCATATAGATGTCTATAACCAGTATACCAGTAAAGATCCAGTAAATCACTCAGTATAGTCCTATGAACATGATATACCCTTAAATAAGCTCATTATTACCCCTGTATAGTTCTATGTACACTGAATACTCACTAATGACACTGATATCACTATAATTATCCATGATATGAACATGATACTATTATAACACCATTATATGCATGATTCTCTGATACTCTTATATCCCTACTATTTACTGTCTAGTACTTATACCCACTACTCCTTATATGCCTATACTCTCTATGCTCCCTTTATGTAGTCCTCTATGACCCTTATTAGTCCTCTCTTTATGTAGTCTTCTCTGTACCTGTATTCTGGAAGTTCTCTACTCGTGTATACGCCAGTAATTGATGACCTTTAATGATGCTGATTTATCCATGCTTACTCTCCCTTAATGACCTCTATTGATGATGCTTATTCTCCTGTAACCTCAGTCTTTATATGAATTACACTCCATGGTCGACTATTAATCACTGCTGTATCTATGAATGACTATTATATCACTAGTATGACTATCTGTATTATGCCTGTGTATGACCTTGACTATTAGACGACTATTAATCACTGCTGTACCTGTAACTGTCTATTATATCACTATTATACCAGTGAATGACCCTATTATCACTAGCATGACTGATTAATGACCTTTATATTGATATTCCCATCAGTGGTCGATATTCTCTGTACTGATACATTATACCCATACTCCCATTCTCTGTCTCCAGTGTCTGTCTCTCTTTATCTGTTACTCCGCTTATGTGTATTTACCGTGCTCTCCCTCTCTTTATCTGTGTTATCCCTGCTCTACTGTCCTTGAAGTGCACTCGTCACCTCAGTCCTTAGTCTGTTACTGGGGTAGGCGTATCTAGACATGCAGTTAGCTCGAATAATCAGTAACACTACACCTATCTTCACGAAACACTGTTCTGTGGTATCAGGTGCTGTGGATGAGTGTTGTTGATATCTTGTGTATGATGGACTGTTAAACTGAGCATGAGTGTGTAGCTAGCACAAGTGTAAGGTGAGACTATCAGTAGTATATGAGCTCTACAGCATCATGAGTTCACTGAAGGGATAGCCTAGTCCTTAGTCTGGTATCATGGACTGTGTCTATAGTAGGATGTACAAGTCTTAAAGGCACGTACTCTACTAGTATATATAAGCTAATGTTGACTATACTGTATGCTGAAGATGATATATATGATACTGTTACTGTTACTGTTATTTAGTTGATCTACTGTATGTTAAAGATATCCTGGTAATGTAATGATTAAAGGAACTGTCACCACAACCATGAATAAGAATAACCATGAAGAAGCTACATAGAAGCCACATAGATGAATAACTAGTACCATCATATATAAGGTAACATCATCCGGATAATTGAATTAAATCACTGTAATAATGACCTTTATTTACCTACTAGTACACTGTTGATGTAAATACCGTTAATTGATGAGTTTACCTATACTACCTAATACTCCCTTTACCCTTACTGGATCTCTCTATGCTTACTCCTCACTCTTTATTGTCTCTTGTTACTCCTTGTTCTACTCTTCTAGCTAGCTCTCTTTAGCGTATCCACACAAAGTAATTGATGATGTTTAATGTTCGTCTCTTCTCTGGTACTCCTTAATGCTGACTATACTCACTAGTGACCTTACTGTTCATTATCTTGTTACATCACTGACCTTAATATCCCTATCATGATCCTTAGTGACATTACTGATGATACTACTCCGTTAATGGACCTTACTCTACTCGATATTATATCACCGACTCTGCTGTTTAATGACCTGATCTTTAGTGACCTTACCGGTATTACCTTACTGATACTCGATGATTCTATGGTATCTCTCCTCTTATGGATCTCTTCCCGTTATCTGTTCTCCATCTCTCTCTATTCTCTGTTCTCTATGCGCAATAGATTCATCCTACCCATTTATGGCATGTTTATGATATAAGCTACTGTAGACATTATTACTGTAATGAGCTCTTATATCACCGATTATTCTGTTTAATGACCTGATCCTTAGTGATATCACTGATGTTAACTTTACTGATACTCGGTATTACCCTATCTCTCCTCTCCAGGCTCTATGCTCCTTTATCTCTATTCCATGAATCTATTCCCTAGGCCGATATGCACAATAGATCTATACCTACCCCTATTTATGGCATGTTTATAATATAAGCTTACTTGTAGGCTCGATTATCTGCATGTCTACGTGTTATACTCGTACTGATGATCTGTAGTATAAGGCTGTATGACCGGTGTATACTGATATTATAACCTTATACAGACTATGAAACATGTAGTATATTACCCTTATAGTGCTATATCCTGTCTATACCCTTAATGTAGTCTACTAGTCCAGTCTATGGTATACTAGGCATATTATCACTAGTCCTGTATATCATATATATACTCTGCATGTATGGGTGTTAAACACTCACTGATGATCTGTGGTGGTAGACTAATCATCTATCACATACTATGAAACATGCAGGGCTGATACTGATAAGTAGGCATACTCATTACCTGATAATGATATACTGAGCAGTGTATTAATCATCCATAATCATCATCTTTAATAATCACTGATATACACACATGATCTTATATGTAGTAGGCCTATAGTAGGGGGTGTAAAAAATTTAATCACCACACTGCCTGGAGGGTATAATGAGCTGTATATTAATCATCCATAATAATCACTGATACTGTATCCTTGATATGTATTAATCACCAGTATCTCCTCTTATCTCTATAGTAGGCATACAGCAGCTTCACTAAAAAATTTAATCACCACACTGCCTATAAGGTATACTATAATATGCCCTTAATGAGCACACTATTCTCACAGGGTATGACTGTACATCTACTCAATGACTCCCCCTGATATAACAGAGTAATGACCTGTAAGATAGCCTGATACTGAATACTAGAGACCCTAATAAATACCTGTAATTGACAATACTGTACTAATAAAGCCTATAACATAATATACACCTGATAAAGTACTATAAATAACCCTATAGCTGTACGCATACTCAATGACTACCCCTAATAAAACAGAGTAATGACCTGTCTGATACTAAAGTATGTATACCAGTAAGCTGATAGCTAGCTACTACTCAGTGACCTGGCCTTAATAGCCTATGTGTAATACCCTTATATAACCTACCAGTAGATATACCTCATAGATATACCAGTACTGACATATACGTAGATGATGAATACTCCTATACCTGAGACTACCGTACCTTTAATAGCTGTATACTTGATATAATCACTAGTAACCATATAACACCATTAAATATCACCAGTATAGACCATTAAATAGCCTGTTCATGAAATAACCAGTATTTATATCCTGTATAGTCCTGTGTATCATATAATCTCAATAATCACATTAAATAGTCCTGTATATCCACTATTCTGATATGTCTGTTATATAGTCCTGTTTATCCAGTATTATGACCTGTATGTCCTATAGTCCTGTAATTCACCATTATTCTCTTTAGTCACTATGTACTACTATTAAGCTCTCTTTATTGACTATTATCTCTATACTCTCTATACAGCCTATGCTCACACTACTCTCTTATGTACTCTCTGATGTCCCTATTTATCACCTGTTCCCTTATCTATACTCTATAGCTATACTTATACTCTACTGTTACTTATTATACCGCTATATTCCACCATTATACTCTCCTGCTGTACTTATTAATCACTGTATCTTTAATGTGCTATACCCTACACCTGTACTCCTTACCTGTCTTTAATGTGCTGTATCCACTCTCTGTACTCCTATAGCGCGCTCAGTCCTCTGCCTTACCGGGTATCCCTGATTAACGTCTATTCACCACTGTAATATCTCATGTATCTTGACATCATTCATCCTATTACTTATAGAGGAACTGACTACTCCTCTTCCACAGGACCGCTCTATTGTCTGTCGTATACTCTCATATACCCCTTAATCCACCTCTCTTACTCAGTACTACCTGTGATCTTTGTTATCTGAGGTGTTCCTTGACTGCACCGTTAACCTGGGGTGCCGGATCTTGGAGGACATATTATGGGGGCTGGCCCTGTAGTCACTGTCTGAGGTAGACTTTATCGGTAATCTGTCGTACCAGTGATCTGATACTGTCTTAGACTTGACCTAGTCTTGTCTGTTCCGCCTTAGCCACTCCTTGTCCCTGAGACGTGAGTGATGTCCGCTAGAACATCCTGGCTCTGTCTGTGGGCTCTGCTGTACGGGATTGTCTCCGTGCTGTATCCTGCTTATACTCCTACCTCTCATACATTGCAGTGATGGTCTGTCCATGCTAGACCCTGGACACGGCGTGCTCATACACATATACCATTATGAGATCCTTAGAGACCTTTGTTGTCAGGAAGCAGGTTAGTCATTATCTCCTGTGGTAATGCCTCAATGTGTTCACATGTATAATAATAAATCAATAAATAAGTAATAATAACATCAATATACATATAATAATCAAGTAAACAACATGTACATCATAAACACATATATAACACACATTAATAACCCCTTACTCATAATAGTACCTTCATACACCTCATTATCTCCTGTGGTAATGCCTCATTGGTTCACCCGAACCTTGTATTGAGTTGACCATGAATAATATAATAATAAGAATACAACACACGTGTAAATAACAAGTATACCCATGCATAAACATCAATCACATCAATAATACACATAAATACAAGTCATATAAGTAATACAGTCACTCATCACATAGTAATATCTGTCAATAACATCACATTATCCAGTAATACTCATCAATATGCTAGTAACATCACCTGAATTACATTACTCACTTCTGTATATCTCATCATCCAGTAATACTCATCAATACACGTATAGACATCTGTTAATTCGTCACATACTCCTCTATAAGTCTCAGTATCCTCACTTCACCAGTAATCCCGCTCTATAAGTCTATAAGTCTCTATGATCTCAGTATCCGCTCTCTAAGTCTCTATGACCTCAGTATCCTCACTTCACTAGTAACATCAGTTAATTTATCGTATTCCCATGAGTATATCACATTACACTGGTAACATCATCTTATACTCTATATCTCGTCTGTACCTCATATTACCCAGTATTCCTTCAGTACCTCTTATCACTCTGTATTACACCTCATATAACACTATCTTTGTCATACAGTCATATATCTCACTGTCTATAGCCGTATACTCCTTCATCCTCCACTGTTACATATCACTATCTGTATCTCACTGTCTATAGTCACACATCTCTCTGTCACAGTATTAATATCACTCTATATCCGTGTTACACATCTTCAGTATCCACATTACATTGATCTCATCTCATCATCATATATCTTACTATCACTGTATTAACATCACTCTGTTTACATATCTCACCTCTACTGTTGCTGTTACTGTATAATACCACTCTCCTTGTTACATCATATATCACTAGCTATATCATTGTTACATCCTCTCTTACTGTCATATATATATTCCACTGTCTGTATTCTACTGCCTATAACCGTATACTCCTTCATCCTCCACTGTTACTGTATAACTCTCTGTGTCACTATCATCATTGAATATCTCTGTATTAACCTCACTCTGTATCTGTATTTTACATCAGTCCACACTCGTATACCTGTCAATATCTCAGTATTTATATCACTCTCAGTATCCTTATCATCATTGATTATCCTCAGTATTAATGACTATCTGTATCTGTATCTCTGTCTCTCATCAGTCACTATTACTACCTTATATCGATCATCTGTCTATAGTACTCTTATTACACTGTATTATCTCCTCATTAACCACTATTGTCTGAGTACTATCCTTACAGCGTATAATCATCAGTATTAATGACTCTCTGTCTCTCTACCTCTATAACATTGACCTGTATCACTATGATCTATACTCACTTACCTATATCACCATGACTATATTACATTGATCACTACTATTACACTGATTGTATCATTAATATCACTGAATATCTCTCATCACTATGACTATACTACTCTATTCCTCACTACCATGATTTATGCTAAACTGATCCTCATTAAGTCACTGATGTTACCTTTATCCTCATTACCATGATCTGTGTCATTATTCTGTATGTACCACTACTGCTATTACACTGCCTGTTATACGAATACTTCACTGTTACCTTGACCATCATTAAATCATCCATCAGTCGAGTATTCCATTATCGAGTATCCTATGTTACATCTCCTCTATTATCGTGTATCCTATGTTACATTATCCATCAGTCGAATATCCTGTTACTACCATGACTACCTCTGAGTACTTCATCTGTATCACTGCTGTTCATTAAATGGTCTATCTCTACCACTACTGATATTACATATACTGATTATAGCTCTTCTATTATGCCACTACTGTATGTTAGACTACTGTTACTACCACTACTCTAGGCTGTACTGCTGATGCTACATATACTGATTATAGCTCTCCTTATCTATCACTACTGATGCTACATATACTGATATTACATCTATTATGCTATCTCTGCTGTTAACTGATACTCTATGCTACATCTATCCCTGACTGACACTACTGTTAATGAGTACTATTATCTCTATATCTATAATGGACCATACTACTGATATTAGCTCTACTGATTATACCTCTAGTACCACCGATACACTGATATTACCATGATCGTTAATGAGTACTATTATCTCTATCCACTCTCTAGACTGACTCTACCGTTAATGAGTACACTTATGCTATCTCTGCAGTAAACTGTCTCATCCGTTGATTAAACACTGATACTCGTAATAATGATCTCTAGACTCTCAGTTATGCACATGATCCTTGTAACATCATCCACTAGTCGACTTTACTGTTCAGTACATGTATACTACTGTCTACTCCTCACTAACTCACTGTTCAGTACATGCTCCACATAACCTCATCCACTAGTCGACTTTACTGTCCTGTATCTACTCTTCATCAGCTTGACTATATCTGACTCACCAGTTAATGACTCCATTATCACGATACTGACTATCTTAAACTCACTGATAATCCGATATTCATCTGTTAGCCTCATCTGTGTTAGCTGTTACTCTTGTCTATATCTCACTGTTAGCCTCATCTGTGTTACCTACTACTCTTGTCGATACTCCTTTATCAGCCTCTCTGATACTAGCCATTACACTAATCGATATTCCACTGTTAGCTATATCTGTGTAACCTACTACACTTATCGACACTCCACTGTTAACCTCACTGTTATTAGCTACTCCCTATAAGCATGTACGATCATTAAACTCACCTTTATACGACATTACTCTCAATGACCTGATTATCATGAGCTTACTGTTACTCGATACACCGTTAAATGACTGTATTATCATCGACTTCACTGTTCTGTACCTGTTCCTCAATAAGCTATTCATCAGCCGGATTAATGGTCACTACCTCACTACCTGGTAAACACACTGATTAATGAGTTCATATATCACTATCCTGTTCATCAGTCGAATATACTGTTCATTAACCTCACTGATTACTGACTTTACTGATCTGTTGAATCTACTGTTATTACCTTGTATGATCATTACACTGATTATAGCCGATATTACCCCTGATAGCAGTACTGTTACTCGATACATCATTAAATGACCTGATCTGTCTATCGTTATACTGTTATCTGACCTTAATGTTCTCTCGGTGTTACTCTGATAGTTCTACTGTTACTCGCTATTACCCTGATAGCTCTACTGATTACTGATATACTGTTCACTACATCGATGATAGACGCTGGATTATCACTAAACTCACTGATCTGTCGAATATACTGATAAATGACATGCTGTTAAGACTATGCCTGGTACTAGTACTTCCCCTGATGACTCTACTGATCACTCTCATAGACCGGTTACCGACATGCTGTTCTCTACATCGATGATAGTAGCCTTAATGATCACTCGAATAGACCGATAAATGAGCTGTATTATCACTAAACTCACTGATCTGTCGAATATACTGATTAATGACATGATGTTACTCGTTATTCCTAGGCTGTATAACTGTTATTACCCTGTATGATCACTACATCGATTATAGACGTTATTTCCATGATCTACACTCCTTCATGATTACTGATGATCGAGTTAATCTATAGTAGCCTTAATGATCACTCGAATATACCGATTAATGAGCTCTATTATCTCTACATCGATTATAGACGTTATTCCGTGTACGTATACCTCATGATTACTGTTTATCTACTCTATTATCCAATATACCGCTAATCCCCTGTTCTAGCTTAATTCTGCTACTGTTCACTGTTAAGACCATGCCAGGTACTAGTACTTCCCTTGATGACTCTACTGATCACTATATTTATCTGACAGCTTTACTCCTGACTGCTATTACTGTCTACTGCTCTATTATAGGCCTTATTATTACTCTATATATGTATCTACTATCCTGTATACTGATAACACTACCCTATATACCTATAACTACGTATTAATCACTGTTAACCGACTGTTCTAGCGTAATTCTGTTATTTACTCACTGTTAAGAAGATGCCAGGTACCCCACAATACCAGGTGTTGTAAGGCTCTGCTGCAGCATCCAAGCTCCACTATTCTCGTGTACGATATTCTAGCTAGTCTGAGGACTATAAAACACGCCTCTAGCACCTTAGCTGCAGTAATAAGCTCTACTAGAGGATACATCTCTGCTCAAAGGTTGACCCAGAAAGCCATCCTTTAAAGATACCCTAGCCGGTCATGAGTATGAAAAGAGGATACTTGCATCACTGGTACTGGATAATATGCCTGATTACAGAGCTTAAGTAACCTGTAGTCTTGTGTATGTCAGTATGTGTAGATTAATAGTCTATCATGCTGGTCCTTACCTGTGATCTTTAGTCTATACCTGGTGTAGACAGTATTCTCTATGTCTAAGAGGCATACTGATGAGTTGAGCATGTGGTGTATAGGCCTATTAATAGACTATCATCATGTGTAGTACAACGAAAGAATACTCTGATCAGCTGGTGTGTATATTAATCATCTAGACGTCATATATACCTGTTAATAATAACCTTATAGTCAGTAGAACACCCTCTACCGGCATACTGATGAGTTGAGCATAAGCATAGTAGATATCTGCTGTGTAAGTGTAGTACAACGAAAGAATACTTGTGACTCTGGCTAATAAAGATGATGTATTACTATATCACCCTGTATACTCCTATAAGTACAGTGTATAACTCATGTGTATTTAATAGCCTAGTACTGACCTATAGCCTTAATAGTACCTGTTAATAGCCTATGTATAGTAGTGTACTGTATGACCTTATAAGTATAGTGTATCACTCATGTATATATAATAGTCTATACTGGTATATATGCCCATAATAGTACCTGTTAATCACTAGTGTATACCTGTCAATGATATGTCCTTAATAGCATAGTGTATATACCCTTAATAAGTCTGTGTACATGTAATACTCATATCCTTAATATATCCATGATAATCACCGGTGTATAATAGTATACTGTACAGGTGATACCCTTAATAGTGTAGTATTATCCTGCTGATATATACCCTTAATATGCCCATGTTAATCACCAGTGTATAATAGTCTACTGTACAGATAATATCTCTATATAGCTGACTAGTGTAGTTAATAGGCTGTACCGTGTATATGTATCAATAGTGCTGTTAATAGGCTGTACCGTACACACATATTAATAATGCTGATAATAGGCTGTATGAATGACCTGTATATATATAACACCCTGATACAGTTGATAACAAGAATTTAAGGGCCTACCTAGGGTCAAGGACTAAGGACTAGAGTACTGTGCTCCCTACTAAGGACTATAGGCTATGAGGTGTTAATTTCTCTGTCATCACTGCTATTTACACTACTATAATGACCCTTATTACTCCCTTATACTGGTCTATTAGTCATATTAATCCCTATGTCCCATCATTAATCTCTCATGCATGATACTCACATCTTTAATCATTAGTCTCTCTGGTGGCTATATTAAGCTCTCTAGTGCCTCTATTAACCTCTCTGTATAACACATATCCTCTCTGCAGTATCCATGACATACTGTTATAAGCCAGATATTGACTATTATAATCATGGGCCTATGCTGTATATTATAGACTACTTCCTCTATGCAGTATCCATGACATACTTGCACTGTGTAGCCTGATGATGGGCTATACTGGACTATACTGTCTGTGAGGAGTGCCTGTGCCCTGTGGAGAGCTGGTGATATACTGATCAGAGTAGATCTGTAAGTCCCTGTTACTGGTGATCTGCTAAGCCTTACATTCAGTCAGTATGGTCGTGCTATAAGCTCTACAGTCCTCACTGTATCTTAGTGCTCTGATTGACCGGTTGATGTGTCAGTAATGATATGTTAGCTGTAAGATCATCACACCGAGACAGCACAGATGTTGTATATAATGTGATTAAAGCTAGTGTTCACCTCTGGTCACAATACTTCATCCATCATCAACTCATGAATACTACCATGTTTTAACGAACACCCTTGTAGATATGATATCCTCTACTACACTGTACTGATGTGTAACCTTGTAAAGTTACTGGTATCACGTGAACTAAGATAAGAATAAATATACAAGACAAGAATAAGTAAATGTCAATAAGTGTAATACATACTCATACAACACAAGAATAGACATACATGTAATAAATATCAATAACCAGCATAAGAATACACTGATAACACTCATATAACCAGTAAACTCATCAATATTATCAATGTACCATCATCATACAAGACTAGAATACTCCATATGTCATCTATGTACCATCATCATACAATATACCTCATCTTCAGTGTCCTCTATAACTACTCATCATCATCTCTCATGTACCGTCACTCACTACCGTATATCCATAAAGTCACTCATTATCGTATAATCACATATCCATCATCTCCTCCATTAGTCACATCTGTTAATCTCTCGTGTAATCTCTGCTAGTCCTCATGTACTCTCTGTTAATCTCTCTCTTACCTCAGTATTATACACTATTATACTCACCATGACTGATATATCACTATAATCACTATATTCCCTATGTCTATACCTCATTAGCCTCAGTATTATCCCTATGTCTATTCCTCATTAGCACTAGTATTATACACTCATATGCTCCATGTAACCTCTATCAGTATCTCATTTACACGTCATGAATACTCTGTCTGTACATCATCCTTAAGCCTATCACCATAAATACTCTATTACTGTCACTTGTATGCCTATAGCTGATACTATCATGAATATTCTGTCTGTACTACCTCCTATAGCTGATACTATCATCATGAATACTCTGTTATCATCACTGTATTTACTCCACTGTTACTATTAATAAGTTCATTATCTCTATCATCATGACCACTACTATCATTACACTGACTCTGTTACCTCTATAGTCACTACCTGTACTGTTACTACCACTACTATACTACTACTACTGTCATTACCTGTACTGTATATACCATGATCCATAGTAAACTCACTCCCTGGTTAAATATCCTATCATCGACATTATCCGTGGTAATCTCATCGTGGTAACCTCATCCTTTAGTTGAATGTACGATCACTATAACACTGATACTTGACCCTTCCTTTAGTAGAATATTCCATCATCAACACTATCCCTGGTATACTTACTCATTACTCGACTGTACGATCATAAGATCACTGATATTAGAACACTCTGTAGATACCTCACTAATACTCGACTATACGGATATCTGACTCTTCCATTAATCGACTGTACGATCATCAGATCACTGTTATTATTATGCACATGACTGACTATACTGTAGATATCTCATTATCCATGACCTGTACTTCACTATCAGACTGTTGTTACATTGTATAACACTGACTCTCCTATACTATCTCACTGTTGTAACTATGCACATGAATGACTGTACTGTTAATAGCTCATATATCACTATCTCAGCTGTATGTACCTCACTGATGCTAGATATCCTGTAGTCACATCACTGGTACTAGACTTATCATTCATCATCTTATTCATCACTATCCTCTCTGTAAGCACATCACTGATACTAGAATATACCATCATTATATCACCTGTGGAACATCACTGATACTAGAATACTCAATATTGACCTTAATGTTGACTGAATCATCTGTATGTATCTCACCTATCACTAACATGACTCTTATAACCTCACTGTAGTTACCGTGTACTTGACTGACTATACTGATATCACCTCCTCTATCACTGACTAGACTGTTACTACCTCTTATATCAATAGACTGACCCTTATGAGCTCTATTATTACTGTCCTTACTTGACTGACTCTACTGTTATTATATGATCTACTAATGACTATATCATCAGCACTATATCCTCATGAGCTTAATTATCAGTAAATTATCCATCATTAGCTCTATTATCAGTATTCTGTACCTGACTGATTCTACTGTTGTTACCACGATCTATCAATGACTTGCTTATCCTGACCTTAATCATGGCTGACTGTACTGTTTAATGACTCGACTGATAAGTATTCACTAACCACTATCTCCCATAACCCTGTATCATAACATTAAACTCTCGTGCTCGCATACTCCTCTTGTGTAAACTCTAATATCGCTAATTCCCTGTATATCGTCTAGATGACGCTAATCTCTGTAGTATCTCACTGGCCTCTGGACTTCCTCTACGTAGTATGGTGGTACACTATAAGACCACCCTCTGGCTACCTCTGGTGAGTGTATGACATGCTGGTGTTATAAGGTCATATTCACGGTTACATCAAGATAGCTCGGTATCCTCTGATGATAACAATCACTGACCGGTGTCTGCCTTAGCCACTGATCAACTGGTACCTCTGATGAAGCTTACATGTTGAACACTATAGTAATAAGGTGTATCTAAGACTGATACTGAGATAATATCAAGGTGAGGTTAAGGGTATACTGGACCTATTGTGGTTATTAGGCCTCTGTATGACCTCTCTCAAGTATACAGCTCTAGTTCATGCTCTGGTAGCTCCTCATCTGTGTAATGTACATGTTGTGCCTAGAAGAGTCATTGTATGTCATTAATGGTACCTCTACTAGTACTTGTACCTGTATGTGTCCTCTTATTGATGTACTCTAAAACACAGTAACTGGTGGACTCAATGTGTGACACAGCACTGTTATTGATGCATGGTGGATGTTGTATATCAGGTTACTGTTGTGGATAATGGTGTAAGGGTGACAGGTAACTAGATCCTGAGCTCTGTTATTCATAGCAGGTTACTGGTGCATAGCTGAGACTGTGTAGATATGACTATGCGTACTCTATCTATATATCATGTAGACACCTCTGTTAAGTGTATGATCCAGTATAGTCTTATACAGCACACTACTGTATGAGAGGACTATTGGTGAGTATACCTCTGTCATGTGGGTACCTCTAATATACTGATAGAGTCCCTGTCTCTGACATGTAGGTGATGTAGGTCTATATTATAGGCTGAAGTTACTGAAGTGAAGGATTCATACTCTCTCTGGTAGAGTCCCTGTCTCTGACATCTCTTGACCGGTCATTACTGTGGTGGTAGTGTACCCTCATTATATGTCCTCATATGTACATTCATAGACTGTTATAAATAATCATATAAACAATTACTGTATATACAATACAAGATAACATCATATAAAAGATCAAGAATCAATCATCAATACTGGTACAACACTATAAGCTCAATACAGTAACATAGACATCATTAATCACTATGTCATATACCTATAATAGACTGTATTTACATATTACTCTAACATTACACTGATATAGCTCTGTTAATCCTGTATTCATGATATCATCTGTTATTACACTCCTGTAGTTCTGTTATGCTGATTATAGATACCTCATTGATTGTACCCTCCTGTAGTTCTGTAAATCTCATGTTCACGATAATACCTGTTATTACACTATAATAGTTCTGTTTATCTCATTATCACTACTCTATTGATTGTACACTTCTATAGTTCTGTAAATCTCATTATTGATACTTCATTGATTATACACTCCTGTAGCTCTATTATTTACATGATCTTCATTTATCGGTTATACACTGTTATTCTATGCCTGGTATTAACACTGCTTGATGCTCTCTTTACTGTTGTTATATACACTATACTCTCATATATGACTCTCGTATACACTTATTACTCACTCAGATGCTCTCTTTACTGTTGTTATATACACTATACTCTCTATACTCCTTGATATCACACTCTATATGCCTCTACTGTATACTCATCACTTCCCTTGATAGCTCTATTATCTGTCTATTTAACACTGTCGATTATACACTGATATTATATCCCTGATATTGATACTATTGTGTTCTCTCGGTTTATCTGCTATTCTTTAGTCGTCTCTTCTGTCGTGTTCTCTCTACTGTTATCCGCATGCTCATTATAGATACTGTTATGTACTCTCTACTGTTACTGCTATTCATAGTCTCTCGATACTCCTTATGCTCATACTCTATGTCCCTCTACTGTTGTTCACATGTTCCTTATAGACACTATTATGCTATCTCTACAGTCATTATCTCACTGCTGCTAGTTATAGTCTCTCTACTCTCATATGTTACTCTCTCTGTTCAGCACTATTATACACTGTTAATACTACACTTGTCCGATACACTGATAATAACACCTTTATATGGTTCTCTGATTCTGTACTCCTTGTCACTAACATTACTCTGTATCTCTGGTGCCTATTCTCGCTGTCAAGAGCTCTGTCAGGTACTCTGGTTAATATAGACTGTCAGGTGATATCAGGTTACTGTTACTTGTATCAGGTTACTGGTAGATCTTGTTAGTCACTGTACAGTCCACTACTTCATCATGCAGGGTGAAGGGATGTCCTCTGACCATTGTATCACAGCGTACTGCTACATACTCAGTCACTGACATGCTGGTGTCTTACTCAACACTGGCCTCTGTTAAACTCAGTCCCTGTGTACTCCCTGAGTCAGTAATAATGCTGATAATACCGTGCTCCTTGAGTCTATACATGTACATACACAGATAATACTACCATATACATCTAATTAATATCACTGATTAAACACTCATATAAGACACTGATAATATCTCCTTAAAGTAATGATCCATGATAACATCACTAAAATACTGTATAACCCATCATCATATATGTCCAGTATCATCACTACAACTAGTCTTCAATACCAGTACTACTACTAATAGCTGTATACTACTATACTCATATACCTGATAATATTACACTGTTATAGTTCTATGATTCAGTAATTCTATGTACACTGATTATTCATGCTCGATAGTTCTATTATTTCACTATTCTGATATACTCATTATTACACATCTATTATATGCTGTTATTTACTGTACTCTTACTCCTTATCTCTACACCCTATTATGGTATACTCTCTCTTGACCTTACTTTACTCTCCTTATTCCCGTTATCTGCTCTTCTACTTATACTTCACTATGTGATTATCTCCCTTGTATACTCTCTACACTACCTCTATTCCTGTGTGTATTCCCGTACTCTTATTCCATTACTGGTACTCTCCCATATCTCTCTTTATCCCACTCACGCTCTCATAGTACTCATACTGGTCCCTGTACACTACACTCATTAGTAGATGGCTAGTGTTATACTGGTAGAAGTAACTAATCTACTGGTTGATCATGACCCTGATACTGTGAGGTCTGTGTATATGTAGTGTATGATAGTAATAGACACAGCAGTGTATCTGTGAAGTATCTCATGATGATGATTCCATGCATGACTCTTTACTGGTGATTCTGTGGATGATATCTACCTGTTTACTCAGCTCTAGTATTAACTCTATTAGGGTTATATGTACCTGTTTACTCAGCTCTAGTATTGACTCTATGGATGATCCTTTAACAGTGATTGTGTGGATGACTCTGAGTGTTATATCAATAGTACACGTGTATATGATACATCCTCTCAACAGTACTCACTGCTCTGTGGGGCTCTGTGCACAGCTGTTCCTCTATGTCAGTACGTCCTCTGGCCAACCTCTGTACATGAGTGTCAGGTCCTCTGAGTGTGATACTCTCCTTAACTCCTCTCATGGATTATTGAGCTCTGTCACTAGACTGCTAATATCAGCTAATTATCGTTGACTAGTTCAGCAGTGTATACTACCACTGTAGATAATACTCAAGACCTCTGACCGTGGTGCATGTCACTGTTATACTGTTCATGACCCTGTCTTCATGTGTCGGGCAGGTATAGGTACTGTGCTCTTGATATTCTTATGTCTTTGGCAGGTATCCGTACCTTGCTCTTGATATCCTCTTGTGTATACCTGATTAATGTGACTTATAACTCTCATCTTACTCATACATGATAATATCTCTCATTACAGCTATTATACTACTCTGATATCTGGCTATCTCTTATTACTGCTATTATACTCTGTTCTACACATGATTATCAGTATATTGATCAGTCTATCATACATCCATCATACAGACATATAAACATCTGATATCTGTATCTGTCTAATCATCATACTAGTATACAAGCATGCACTGACTAGATATATCATTAAATACACGTATAAGACTCTCTGGTAATATCCTTAATACTCGTCATTGTCCATAGTACCTCATATCCATGATAAAGTCACAGTAATAGATAAAGTCACTCTGATCATTAAAGTACCATCTACAGCAGTAATGCACCTATACTACCTCTACAGTTAATAGCCTGATTATACCACAGCTCACCTATGCTACCTCTACAGTTAATAGCCTGATTATAGTGCTTATACCTATACTAGTACACCTATAGAAGACTACTGTTTATAGCTCACCTATAGCCTACTACAGTAACTAGCCTGCCTATGACACCTATACTGTTAATAGACCACCAATAGACGACTAAAGATCACTATATTGACTATGGTACATTAATATCACCGATAATACCGTGTAATAGTTCTGTATTCTGTATATTCTAATATCACTCTTCTGTAGTTCGTTAATTCATCATTATTATCACTATATGCTCTACCCTACTACAGCTCTTTAATTTCTCTGTACACTGCTTATACACGATATATCCTGTTATCTACTCTTATTCTGTATCTCCCATATATGGTTATTAGTATCTATACTCCCTATACTATACACTCCTTACTCACTATTGTTATTTACGCTGTTTACTCTCCTACTCTCTATCTGTCTCTCTTTATCCAGTACTCGCTGGCACCTCTGTTGACGCTGTTTATTCTCTCTTTATCCAGTACTCGCTGGCACCTCTGTTGACGCTGGTTACTCTCCTATTCTCTATATATCTACCTTACCCAGTACTCGCTGGCACCTCTGTTGATAAGACCTGATTCAGTCACTGACCTTGACCTCTGCACCATACAGATTCATGTCCTCTGTGTGCTCATATACATCCTCTCTGTTGAGTATCCGGTTACGGGCACTGATGGTCTAACACCCTGATCTGTCCGGCATTGGCTCTGCTTGATTGATGATATCACTGTCATACATGACCTCTGATTAATAGTGTAGTGTATCATCTACACACTGTGATACTGTAACTGCTGTAAGGACAGCTATGATATCTATGTGATAATTGTACATACTCACTCCTGGTGTTCTGTAAGACTGAAGCAGAGACTGGGTTAAAGCTGAGATTATCTTCATGGTTAAAGCTGTGATTATATCAATGTGATGATCCTATCAATGCCTAGGTTAAGCTTACATCAGTGATAGTAGATCCTCTATGCACTAAGCCACATATTGACCGTGATCACTTATCATTGATTATACGTGCCTGTTGTTGTTCCTGTAGCGATAACCTGTTGTGTATGATTAGTGGTCTGTGAACTCAGTGAAGTGTGTGTGCTATGTGTCTAAGATCACTGGTACTTGATACTCACTAACACTGCTTGTTGTAGACTCTGTGACTCATGGCCTAATAACTAGTAATATTCTATTAACCTGTAATACTCACCTATAATACTCATGATTATACTGTTATATACGCCTATACTCACTATACTCAGTAATAATCCTCATATCTCCTTGATTGCCTGTAACGACTGCTTGTTGTAGACTCTGTATCCCTGTATTGACTACTCTTATATACACCCTGATAATAACATACATCTCTTACATACATGCTGATAACTCATTAAATGGTCATATTACTCATCTCAGTGCTCTATTCTGCTATATCTTACTGTTAATGATATTCACTGTATAACGTCACTCAAGTACTGATTATATTCCATGGATCTCTTATGTTCACTGATTACTCTGATACTAGTACTATCATCACTATCCTTACTATACTCTGTACAATACTCATATATGTCATACTCCTTATACTACAGTACACTAAGCTTAATATATCATATAATATCATCATATACATCACTTAGACATCACTATGTACATCAATTAGACATATCCATGTATCACTTATATAGTCCCTAATCCACTGTTGATAAAAGAATAATTTACGCCTATAGCCTCAAGGACTAAGGAATACCCTATACTGCTCATTTATTTCTGTCATATACTGCTGTATAACTGTACTATATACTCACCTGATAATTATGCTTATATCTACTATCCTCTACACTTTATTACTCTATCAGCTCATACTCCCTGTCTTTAACCACTATTCCTCTCATCTATACTCTCTATTCTCCCTATCTCTATGCTGGATATTAGGTATGCTGGATTATACCATTACTGATCAATGATTCTACTGTTTAATGACACTACTGTGCTGATACTCTATATGCTAGTACTCTATTGATCTATCACCTGTTATGTGACTCTTATTCTCTATGCTGGATATTACCACTACTGATTAATGAGTATTACTGCCTATACTATACTGTTACTACCTCTACTGATTAATGAGTATTACTGTTCTGCTGATTTATTAGTACTCCTATATCCCTATCTATATGCTGGATACTACCTATGCTTGATACTACCACTATTGTTTAATGACTCACTGGTTGACGATATAATATAGATCTATCACTCATTATGTGCTTATACCTATAAATATCCACATTGTGTTATTCTCTGTTATTACTGCTTATCTACTGGTTATTCCCTTATATGGACTATCATCACTCGTATACCTGTATTCTACTCACTGTCTTGTACACCTCTCACTCCCTGCCTTTAACAGCTGCTCTTATTATGTCCTCCCCACACTCCCTGAGGTTGAGTAACTCCCTCATAGTCACACTCTGATCATAGACATATAAATATCATACATGGTGTGGTCTATTCCTCTGCTGAGTATACCTTAGTAAGACTAGACTACAGGGGTAGTGATACTCCTAGCATACATGTGATCTCTATGACTGTACTGGTAGTAATACTAGTATATGATTATATCACCTCTGTAGCAACACATGTCTTTAGCTGTGCTCTGTGAAGGTGACTAGTTGATTAAAGTGACGGGTCATTGAACTCTCGAGTAAGGTGATCTGTTATTGAGGTCTCTAGGCTGTCTGATCATCATTCTAGAATACATCTCACTGTCTTGGTGGTATATATCACTGTATCGGTGTAGATCACTGTTTATCCTGTATCCCATTAGTGGATCCTGATAAGATGTGTGTATGTACTTCAGTGTATAGCTCTCCCTGATCAGGTCAGTACTACAGCGGTCCTCTACAGGAGCATGGTGCTGTCATCATCATGTGTTCCCTGCTTGATCATAGCCTTATATATCATATATCCACACTAGTCACTAATTAGGCTTATACTCCACTCTTATAGTCACTAATAACCCCTCTCTCCTGTGCTGTCATCATCATGTATTCCCTAAGCATACAGTCCACAGAATACTATAGATATAACCTGTATATATAACTCATAGAGGCTCAGACTACTAATATAACCCATTAACCAGACTAGTATCATCTCATAAATATCATCCATGTAAACTACTCAATAATACACTAG
Source organism: Condylostylus longicornis (assembly GCF_029603195.1). Classification (NCBI taxonomy): domain Eukaryota; kingdom Metazoa; phylum Arthropoda; class Insecta; order Diptera; family Dolichopodidae; genus Condylostylus; species Condylostylus longicornis. Next base: position 42,292 of record NW_026578303.1, on the reverse strand, counting down.
TGCACTATCATCAATATGTAACATCAGCCTGAATATGAATAACCCATCATGATATACCTTAAAGCTAGATCCGTATAATGACTGACTATAAGCTGTATAATCATTACTATGACTACCTCTATTAATACCCTGTATGTATCTAGAACTCACTACTGGTATAAGACTATAAGACTACTGTTAAATAATGACCTGTATATCACTATAATATTCCACAGTACTCATTATCATGTAATTATCAGCTTGTATAGCTCTATTATTCACTAGATCATCATATCCTCATTATACACATCTATTATACTGAATATTCATCATGTTCATTGATCTCTCTCTTTAAGCCTTCTATTAGACACTCATATTATCACTATGTCATATACTACTCTTTACCTTGTTAGTCTCTTGTTACTGCTGTTATTCCTCTGTGCTATTACTACTGGTAGACTACTCCTTATTACCCTATTCATCAGCTGAGCTTACTATTACTGTATTACTGCTATTACCACTACTGTTACTATATCACCCATAGACGACTATTCATCGATAACATCACTTTAATTCGTGTTTCTGTGTCATGCTTACTCTCAGTCTATCTATCTCTCATGCACTCACTGCTGTCCGTATTACTGTCATTATATACTCTATCATGATCTTATACACCACTGACTGTACTATTACTACCATGATTATCACTGCTGTACCGTGAATGCTCTATATCATTGATACTCTTACTGTACTCTCACTACTACTATGATTATCACTGTCCTTATGATCATTAAATAACCTGCAGATGACTCTATTATCACTAGTATGACCATCATTACTTAATATACCACTGTATGACTGTCACTATTACACCTATACTATCCCTATGTCCATTAACCTGACTATCACTATTATACTGATGTAAGACTATACCTCAGCAACATGACTACTAGTAGACTATTCCTTGTACCTTATACCTCAGTAGACAATACCTTACTAGTCCTCAGATATGACATTAAGTATCACTGTTCATCTATTGTAAACTCACTGATTCTCGTATACTCCTTTAACAGATCTATTCTACTGATTATTCTCTATGCTCCTTATTATCACTGATTCACCATCTATTCTACACTCATTACTAGTACTCTTCTCATTGATCTACTTATACCTTATTATCCTCTGTTAACTTCACTCCTCTGATGAATTACTCATGTGCATACTCATTATATGACTCATTACTGATATTAACCTCACCTTTAAGTCGTCTATCCTGTTATGCTACTACTGATACTCTTATTACTCTCTATATACGTATATTCTCTCACTCTTCTATTACTGATCCTGTTATCCCATTACTCTAGTACTGATACTTGTTATTCTGTTACTCTCTATAATCAGCCATTATATAACACTACCCATACTACACTGTGCATCCTAATGACCATTATTCCCTTCGCCCCATGCTGTCCCTGACACTATAAGCCTCAATTATGCTGTACTCCACTAATACACTATTAACACGTCCTCATCTCGTTGTATGACCGGCTGTAGACTGTGTACAATGAGGTCTCTTCAGGGCAATAGATCAATGTTTCAGGATACTCTGCTTAGGCGGGGCTGAATAAATACTTACTACTACACAGGTATGATATAAACAGGTCTGCTGTGTAATGCACAGTTACAGTATACGAACCGCTGACCACACTCATTACTACCTCTGAGTGAAGGTATAACTGGTATAGCTGTGTGAACATGGCTATGTATAACCTAGTCTAGTACGACGTAAAAGTACCGCTGTAGAGCATGTTAACTGAGTGTGTTGTATGGCATATGCTCTGGTGATACGACCATCATGTGTAATACGGTATAGAATCCCTGTACCCACCAGTAACAAGCAGATCTACTAGATGATACACTACACCTGAATAAGATAAAGAATAACAGATAATCTACAGATACCACTAAATCCACTGTATAAGTCCCTTAAAGATCACTATCCGGTTAATGACTACTAGTACACTGATAAGCCTTAAACTCACTGTTATCATCATATTAATGACTCTATCCGGTTAATGACTATTACTCCTATAGGCCTGACTACTAGTACCAGCATCAATAGACTACTCCTTGAATAGAACACTAGACACTGATAATAATCACTATGCGTATATCTATAACTCACATGAATGATAAACACTGATAAAACACTAAGATAACATCATCATTTATCACTATCTACTATCCACCTACCAGTAAAATATTTTATCCATGTACTGCTAATGACCACTATATATGACCTTTAATGTCTCTCGTATATCCATGATTGACCATTATATCACTGTATTACTATCATGCTTATGCCTATGAATGACTTACTGTTACTCGTATATCCGTCAATAGCCTATCCTTAATGAGCTCTCTGTTACTAGTCTTTATACCACTGATACTCCATAAGCTCACTACTCTATATCAGCTACTCTATAGTGTGTACTCCCTAGGCTGCCTTATACATCACTATCCTTACTGTTAATAGGTACTCTCTGCTACATACTCCATGGATGATACTTAATACTCCATAATCTATACTAGACTACTGGTTATCGATACTCTATAGCTACTACTCCCTACTAGATACTCCATGGCCGGTACTTAATACTAGATAACTCACGGATCGATCACTACTACTCTTACTCTATACTCGACTATGGGCTACAGCTACAGTGTCTTCATCACCCCGACAATAACCCCTTACTGGTATATACTCTCATCATACTACTATATCCTTAATATCAGCACTATTATAACCTTGTAACATCAGTCTTATTATGGATTACCCATCATCAGTACCTGTATATTAATCAGTATCATATATCACTATATACCACAGCTGTACTCTTAACAGTCATCATTATTCACTGTCCATAGTTCTATAATATGTCTATTATCATTATACACTCTCCATAGTCCTGTTATTACAGTATTCGTGTTATTCATCGTCTATCACTATATTTATCTGTGCTCTTGTCTATACCTCCTCTATCACTATATTTATCCAGTACTCTCACATGATCTTATCTATACTCTATTCTATACCTTATCTCAGCACTACTCTTACTGTACCTACTCTCCGTTACTTACTCTTATTAATCTGTCATATCCATGTGATCTACTCATTCATCAGACTCTTTATTCTACTGTATCCTATATCAGCTTATCTGTGATACACTATCCTCATTAAAGTCACTGTTATTCACTATTCCATGTTACACTATCAGTTATACGCTATTCACTAGTACATTATCCATGATACATTACTCTATATCAGCTTATCTGTTATACACCTCTCACTAGTTGATTTATCCGTGTTATGCTCACTCATCTGTCGATTACTCCCTTATACCTCTCATATCAGTGATCTATTACTCTGTATCTCTATTACCTGTACCGTACTATCCATCACTGACTCTTGTTAATATGACCTGTCCATCAGTAGTACACTCATCATTGACATACATCTATATGACACTACCCTTAATATGACACTCCATGTTACATGTTCCATTACTCTGTTATTCTAGTGATCTTAGTCTCATACTCTCATACTCCACATGTGGTATTCTCTGTTACTTATACTCTTATGTGTATCATTCACTATACTCTACTATTATGTACATTACTCATTACACTCTAGTCTCCTTACTCTCTTAGCCTTAGACCATGACTGTGTATCTTACTCTATCTTCCATTGATCGTTGTCTATTACTCGGTCTATTACTCTGTATTCATCACTTATACTCATTACTGCCTCTAGTCTCCTTACTCTCTTAGCCTTAGACCAATACTCTCTAGCGTAGTCTAGAACATACACTCATTAAACCCTCATAACCGATGTCTGGTGCTGTTAGTCTGTGGCCCCACTACTCTATTATATAGCTCTTACTCCTTACTCTTACCAAGACTTGATCCTTACCTTAGACCTACACAATACCCTATGCTTGATATAGCCCTGTTAAGCCCTATTATAGAAAATATTTAATCAGTACCCCTAGTTAGCTACTATACCCCTATAGGGCCTTAAATTTCACTGTTTAACTGTTAATGCTCTATAGTAGTAATCACTAATCCCCTCTACCAAGACTTGATCCTTACCTTAGACCTGACACAGTCTATGATACGCCATACTGTCTACTCTGTATGATGGTATGATGACTCCTGTGTATAGACACTGTACTTGTATGTAGCTTGCTATAACCTGTATATTCTATGCACGCTGATTCATGTAAACACAGGGTTATATGATGATGTACAGCTCTGTCTATGTGGTGTAGACATCTGTAGGGGTAGGTTAATCATGCTCTTAGCGCTGTTCTCAAGGACCGGTCAATAACACTGGTCAATAGACTTATATGATACACTGTACTGTTTAATATGTATATGTGAGGTATATTATATCCACAGGTTAATCATGCTCTTAGCGATATCCTTATAGGCTAGATAATGACTCTATGCCCAGTACCTGATAATGATATAATGATCCTATACACTGTACTGTTTAATATGTATATATATGATGTACCTCCTATACACTGTTTAATAATGATATTAGTGATATCCTCTCTGGTTAGTCTATAACACTGACCTATACCCTGATATACACCCATTAAGCCCTGTTATAGAAAATATTTCTCTGCTGTAGGCTGTAAGGAATACACTACTACAGGCAGGACCCTTAAAAGTCTCTTTATCAACTGTGGATCCTGGTAACACTATAAAGTCTCTCTATCACTGTAGTATCACTAGTACTATGGGTATAAACCTGTGTACTGCACTACTGTATAGGTATAGCTACTGTATAGGTGTAAGGAATACACTACTAAGGACTAGTCTACTATAGGCTATGCTGGTATATACACTGTATTAATAGTCCACTATCCTCATAGAGTATGACAATATATCTACTCACTGTTATGATGATCTCTTTATAATGACCTTATCTGCTGTTACTGCCTGTACTCGTTGATGACCTTTAAATGATGTATTCTTATGCTAGCACTGCCTATACTCACTAATATGATGATATTATACCCTTACTCTCTATACCTGTCAATCATGTACTCTTAATATCACCTGTAGACTCTTAATGATCGTTAATGATACTCTTATATCCACAGTACTCCCATGATGATCCCTTAATACTGCTCTTATTATCAGCTGTATACTCTCATGATCGTGTAATCCAGTGACTGTTTTAATTAAGCTCGTATAATCCACTGTAGGCTATTAATGACCGTGTAACTATAAGCTCTATTAATCCACTATATGCCCATGTACCAGTAATTCTCTGTATGACTGTCTAATTAAGCTGTTATATCCGTGTACTACTATACTCCTGTACAAGTAATACTATAGCTGTCTGTGATACTCTTATATTATCTGTGCTGTATCATATAATGACCTATATATAGTACTCTTATATCACCAGTATACTCTAATGATCTGTCTATTACACTATTATGTCCATTGTACCTGTATGCCTGATAATGATATATCCGTATAATGATCTACTCTAGTCTTATGCTTATAATGATCTATTATCTGTACCTGTATATCCACTGTATGCTTATGATGATATCTTTATTATACCTGTATATCCACTGATGATAAATAATGATATACTCTACTCTAACACCCATAATGATCCATGGTCTGTACCTGTATATATACCATAGTCTAATAATCAGTATCTTTAATCTGTACTCCTTACTAGTCTATTGTCAGTATCTATATATCCACTGTATGCTCATAATAGTCCATTACCTGTATCTGTATAGTCACTGATGATTAATACCAGCATTCACCACAGTATAATACTCCTGTATCTGATTAACACTCCCTTATTGGTATCTTTAATGTCCAGTACTCCTGTATATCTGTATAGTACTCACTGATGCCTGTATGATGAATACTTATATATCCCTATAGTACTATGTCATGTACCTGATGAATAGTCTCTCATTGATGTCTTTAATGTCCAGTACTCCTGTATATCCCTAATACCAGTAACTGTACTACTTAGCTGTCTACTACTCCTATATACCCCTAGTCCTCACTATAGTATACATGATAAATATAGCTCTCTGATTGATGTACTTATAATCCATAGTATCACTAGTATACCCATAAGCCTAATACTGTCTAATAGTCACCTGTATCCCTTATACCTCTATAGTACTCACTGTGTCTACTAATCACTGATGTATATATATATGCCATAATACCCTTATCTGTATAATCCTCACATACGTGTATATAATGTCCAGTACTCCTGTATATCCTTTATACCTGTATAGTACTCACTACTGTATATCTGATCAATACCTATACCTAAGTAATAGTATCCTTATCTGTATAACCATCATATACATATCACTAGTATCCATATACCCCTTACCTGGCTGTTGATAGAAGAATTTTTTACCCCTTACTGCTTAGGCACTATTATACTATATTCTCCATTATCATCATCTGTATATATATACCCTATAGTCACTATAATACCTTAGTTTATTGTCCCTTGTTATATCATACTCCCTACTCCTGATAGAAGAATTTTTTACCCCTTACTGCTGTAGCCTAATACCTGTATAGTACTCACTACTGTATACCTGATCAATACTTAGTCCTCCCAGTCACTGTATTCTGTAAGCTGTATAATCCACGTACATGTAATACTCATACCCTTAATATATGTGATGTCTTGTCCTTACCTATACTCCACAGTCCCTTATACCTCTCTAGTACTCACTACTGTATATCTCTCAGTATTAATATCCTGTAATCTGTATAATCCACGTACATGTAATACCCTATCCTTTATATCACTGCTGTATAATGATCCTATAACCAGTAATACTCTATCTTTAATACCACTGTAGATATCACCAGTACACGTAATACTATACCCTTAATACCACTGTAGATATCACCTGTATAATAATATACCACTCTCGTGTATAAGTCACTACTGTTAATATAACCCTATAAGCTCACTAGTACCACTACTAACACCATAATACCACTAATAAGCTCACTAGTACCATTATTAATACCATGATATCATCCTGTATATAAGTAATCAATACCCATAGAATAAACAGTACTACTACTCATAGACTATCCTTAATACCCTGTATCTCAATAACCAGTATCCTGATATAACATCCACATGATCAATATAATCAGTACTCTGCATAGATCTATAATCCTGTACTTATCATACACCTGTTAAACAGACCTATTATACCATCATATTAATATCCTGTATAAGACCCTTATTAATACCATGATAAAGCCATGTATCTAGATATCCAGTACTCATAGAATTAATCACCTGTATAGATCTATTAATTATACTCATGTACATGATCACTTAAACAGAACTATAATAACATCATATTAATATCCTGTTCATGATTACTATGTCCTATATAACCACTATACCACTGTGCCTATTATGCTACTCTATACTGTATCTTGTTGACCATACTATACTACTCATGTATCTATTATCCTGTATGATATATAATCTCTGTACTGTACCTTATAAGCACGCTATTCCCGTTACTGTTAATCATTGTGTGCATATTATACCTCTCTACTCCATATACTCATATTAATTACCTGTGTCCAGTATCACTATCCATATACTCTATACCTTCAGTATCTTCTCCTTTATACCACTATCCATATACTCTATATCCATTAGTGCTATATCCTACCCTTATAACTACTCCACCATCCAGTCCTCTGCTGTTATTATGCCTGTTATCGATTATCTGTACTCGTTACTCTATTACCAGTCACTCCCTTTATCTAAGTCCTCTGCTCTGGTCCGGGTTATGACCTTAAACTAGTGCTAGTCCTGTACCTGACTTTAAAAGAGTGTACGGTCTCTAGGCATGACCTTAAAGAGTGTCCTCAGGGCTTTATAGTAGGTGTGGTGTCTCAGTCTAGCATATAATATCAATACTCCATCATTTAATGGCATTACTGTATCATTGACTCTCATTTAATGACTGTTCTGTATCTGAGCACTGTATCACTTACTCTCATTAAGTCCCTGTATTGTATCACCCATTACTCATATCAATGACCATACTGATACTATCATTCATGTAACTGTCTCCCATGTATCGATTATCCATTATAAGTACTCTCTACCTATGACTCTATACCCTATTCACTAGTGTATCTCATGTAACTGTTCTTCTTCTTGTGTACATCTCACTGTCTCTGTAATCCATACTCTCATGATTATGTGTATCTCTTATTGAGTGTATCTCTCTATCCTTTACTACCATACTCTTACTTTCCATAATCCTATCTCTCTGTCTATCAGAAGTACTCTATTAACGTACATAATTACTTCTGTGCTACTCCCTAAAGCCCTACTAGTCACTGTCTGCAGTACCTTTATATTGTATGGCCTTACCACCCATGCAGTCTACTGGTATGAATGATATACTGAGTATTCACTATGCAGCATCTACAGCTCTGTCAGGCTCTACAGCACACTATCCTGATATTATGTAGCATGATCATCATATGTTCCTTCACGTGTTAATCTGATGTAAATGATGGACCCAGTGTATGGATGAAGTATTGTGCACTGTTGATTAATAGCCTTATGTACTCAGGACACTGATAAGTAAGGTGACTGGTTGATGGTAATCTTTACTTCTCTGTATACAGGTAAGTTATGCACTGATGTGATGCATGAGACTGCTTCATATGCTCTGTTCATGACGTGTGCTCTCCTCACCGGTTACATGCCTGTTGATTGTATGTCCCTAAAGATGAATATTCCCCTTAAAGGAGTATGTCCCTAAGGATGTACAGGATACTAGCCTCTCTATTTAGTGATCACTGAAGTGTGTATATGACCCAGTAATGGTGAGTATACCTATATGACCCAGTAATGGTAAGTATGCATATGGATGATGATTACACGGTGTTGATGACAGACATATCTCTCCTACATCCTCCTGTAGTGCACATCCCTGTCTCACAATGGTCATACCTCTCACATCTAGTGTACGGTGGAGTAATCTGCTGTATGCCTGATTGTCATGTATCCTTGACCTGGCTATACCTCTCACAGTCCCTGTAATATAACCCTTAGATTAATATGATGTTTAATGTAACTCTTATACTCACCTCTGTTTAATGGTCTTATTCTCTCACTAGTCTTTATAGCGTATACCCACCCAAGTAATTGATGACACTCATTATACGTCTCTGTCATTCTTATCTCATTAATGATCATTGATTCTTATACCCCTGTACACCTGATGATTAATAAGCTCATGATGATATTATAACCTCCATCCTTAAGTGATTATTGACACTTCATTACCCATCCTTGATTAAACACTGACACCAGAAGTAACATCACTCTTTACATGAAAGTACCACCTTGATTATCCATGCATGATATTAATAATCCATCACTTGTATGTCCTTACCTGACTATTGACTATTTAATGACTCTACTATAGCTCTATGCCTGATAGTACCTACACTGTTCACTACACTGACTATTAATAGCTTATACTGGTATCTATACTGACTGTTAATGATATACCTGTTAGCCTTATTACTGATATTATACCACTACTGACTTATACGTGTATTTACTCCACTATTGTGCTTACTACTACTTATAGCCTATACTGTACTACTATAGCTCTTATTACCTGATATGCTCAATTATCGGATATTTACCATCTATTCTACTGTTATTCTCATATCTATGATAAACACATCTATTCTATGCTCATATTCATTATTTATCTGTTCCTCACTGTCATACTCCCTTTAATGGCTTTATTTATGCTGTATTCCACACTATCTCTATTTATGGTATTCTCCCTTACTGGTACACTACTTTAATGTCTCTCTCTTGTGCTCTATCCCATCTACTGGTATTCCCGTGTACTCCTTATTATGGACTGTTATTCTATTCTCACTCTACTGTATTTACTTGATCTACTGATCTTCCACTCGTGGTATTTACTTGTCTGTGCACCCTATTACCGCGTACTGTCCCTTTATCACCCTTATTGGTATTTCCCTGTCTCGCTGGCTGTGATGTATCAATAGCCCTACTCTCGTTGATCGACTTAACAGTATTAATACTCTCACCTGTATGTTATTCTCATATATCCTTATTATAACCTCTATCTCCTTCATGTACACAAGTAAGACTACTGATATAATAGAGCTGAGGGTGAGTAGTACTATATAATGAGCTCATATAATCCACTATACCTGTTATATGTAAGCACTAGTGATATAATCCAGTGTTAATGATGATCTTTATCTCTTATCGAGGATACACTGGCCGTACTATAGTATTAATATGGGTGACTCTATCTCTGTATGACCATTAACTCCCTGTGAGTGATAGACATAAATAATCCACTTATAGTGCACCATGACTGTACTACTCTACCACTATACCTCAATAGGCCTCATGGGTAAAATATTTCTGGGAGAAGGGTATTAATATAACTAATCAAGAGTAAGTACTTATTACAGTGACTATTAACGACAGGTGACCTTAATGATGTGTTATATCAACCATAGACCTTACTACCACCTACCAGGCCTTATGGGTAAAATATTTCTGTACCAGGGTCTATAGTGGCTATATCGAGTAATCTCATGTCTTTAATGAATCTAGTGATAGTCTCTTATCGAGGATACACTGGCCATACTATAGTATTAATATGGGTGACTCTATCTTACACATGACTATTCTTATATACAGGATGATGATATCTACTAGAGCTACTCTTACTACCTACCAGTAATACAGAAGAATACTACTCTTATGGATAACATGACTCTTTACCTGTGATACGTGTACCCTTGTAATATACCCTTATAGGCCTCCTGTAAAAAATCTTTCTATGACCCCTGCTGTGCACTACTATAATAATATGACCTTGTAAGTGACTAGTAATAAGACCATGTAACCATCACCTAGTAATACTCTATAACCTCCATAGATAACATGACTCTTATACGTGATGTGTGTTGATGATACACTATAGTAACTCTTATATCCATGATGATATACCAGTAATTAAGCAGAGTACCTCATATACACGCCGATGACTGATTATACACTAGTGATAGAATAGAGTATCTTATATCCACGATGATCTACCAGTAATTAAGCAGAGTACCTTAAATGACCACTATCGATTACATGGCTGTACCACTAGAGTAACTATTATATACATGATGATGAGTATCTTAAGTTGATGTTATAGACCCATATCTCTATCAGTGCTAGTGTCTCTCATTAACGTGAACATGATCTTTATCTCTTATCGAGGATACAGGCTGTGGTATTAAACTATGGAGGTAAGAGTGCCTATACTGTGGTAATACCCTATACTAGTACTCTTATAAGCATAGTCTACAGTGATAGTGCTGTGTATAATACTCTCTTTATCTCTTATCGAGGATACAAGAACCGTACTCTCATATAAGTAAGCTGTCTATCCCTGTGACTCTACCTTACACACTACTACTATTATACACCAGTGATTATCTTATATCTCTATGGTGGACATATAACTCTCATGCTCTCATACTGACCTTTAAGTCTATCAGTGTACATATCCTCTTACAGTAGATCATATCTCTGCTGATACCAGTAATGGATAGTATAGTAGTAACAGTATCTATATCTCACATACTACTACTATTATATACCAGTGTTACATACAACAGTACTTATTGATGACATACAACAGAGTCTCTCATGTGTTTATAGGATGAATCATTATCTCTCATACTCTCATACTGACCTTTAAGTCTATCAGTGTACATATCCTCTTACAGTAGATCATATCTCTGCTGATAGGTCATAGTGACTTATATTAATAGTACAGTACTGATACTTAACCATATACCCAGTACAGACAGTAGTACTATATCTCATATGGGCATTATTAATACTACTCTTGTACCTTACATATAGACAGTACTGACACAGTCAATAGAGTGAACTTTAGGGCTATATACCCTGTAAGGACTACACTACTATACCCTTACTAGTACTACCTATAACACTACTATAGATTTAAGTGTTCTATACCTACTACACTAATATACATACTAAGGGCTTATAGTGATTATAGTACCACTTACCCACAGTTGATAGAGTGAACTTTAGGGCTATATGCTGTATACCTACTAAGGACTAACCCATACAGTAGATCATATCTCTGCTGATACAAGTAATGAGTACTATAACAGTAACAGTATCTTATACACCAATGACTCTCTTATGTTGATGTAGTGTACTTATAACTCTCATACTCTCATACTGACCTTTAATCCTCTCTGTGCCTTACTCTCTTGTCCGTGGTAGTGTACTTATATCCCTCATACTCTCTTATTGTCTGTCTCTCAAGCTCATGTTTAAGGATACGCTGGCCGTACTATAGTATTAATATGGGTGACTATATCTTACACACTACTACTCTTATACACCGGTGACTCTCTTATGTTGATGTAGGGTACTTATACCTCTCTACCTGTCTTAGTCTCTCAGTCTTATGTTTAAGTATACGCTGGCCGTACTATAGTATTAATAGTGATACTTCTCTATGCTCTACCCTTATAAGTGTCTATATCAGTGATCTATATAAGTGACATACTCTCATGTAAGTGTTGACTAGGCTACTCAGGTGACTCTCTTATAAGCAGTATCTCCAGTAACCGTACTCCAGTGTTAATGATGATGATTATTCCTATACCTGTCCATGAACATGATTAATAGGCCCATACAGCAGACTGAGTATTATGTCTACTCATTGATTATATCAGTACTAGTGATCAGTACAAGTAACATACTCTCCTGTTAATAGTGATACCTCTATATGCTCTACTCTTATAAGTGTCTATACCGGTGATCTGTACAAGTAGCATACTCTAATGTCAGCAGTGATCTTTATCTATACAGGTGATTGATCTATAGTATCTGTGGATGATGTGTATACTCCCTTATTCACTAGTAGACTATTATTCTCTTATAAGCAGTATCTCCAGTAACCATACAAGTGATGTACTCTCCTATTAACAGTGATACTCCTGTGTGCTCTTATGTAAGTATTGATGACTCTACTACAGTAAATATCTCCGTGAGCAGCATACTATCATATAAGTACTGATGTCTCTGTGTACTCTAGTGTAGGCATTGACTGTGATACTTAGGTACCTCTCTTATAACCAGTGTCTCTATTAGTAGTACAGGTGATATTCTCCTATGTTAATACTGACATCTATCTCTGTGTGTACTATGGATATGATTAATAGATCCACTACATTGACTCATACAGGTGATACATTGAATTGATTGAGTGTTATATCCTTCTCATGATTATACCAGTACAGTGATTAATACCAGTAACATACTCTAGTGTTAGTGCTGATACAGGTGATGTTTAATAATAGAGAGCATTGGCAGTACCTGATAAAAAGATTTATTACCCTCAGGGACTAGATGGTAGTACTGACCTTATTGATGATATCGACAGTGACCTTTATACACTCCAGTGTAAGTATTGATGTCTCTTCCTATACCCTGAACACGAGTATTATATCCATCTCATGATCATATTAGTACCATGGTTAATACCAGTAACCGGATAGAGCACATTATTAATAGAGTACCTACAGTGGACTGTTTAAGGGTATTATATCCATCTCATGATCATATTAGTACCATGGTTCATATAAGTAGTATACTCTCATATAAGTGATGATATCTCCCTAGTGACTACTCTTATAAGTAGCTGATTACCCTGATTAATACCAGTGACCGGATAGAGCACATTATTAATAGAGTACCTACAGTGGACTGTTTAAGGGTATCACCAGTAGACTATTCATATATTATAGGCATTAACTGTAGTGGTGAGTAAAATCTTTAGTGCCTGTAGGGAGTAGCCTACTGTAGAGTAAGTGTAGTGTATGTTCTCTTATTGACTGACCAGTACTAGTAACCTACACCTTAGTGACTCATTACCCTGATTAATACCAGTGACTACTCTCCTTAATACAGGTGACTGTTATATGAATGATGATATATATACCTAGAGTGTACTAGTGACTTATTGATCAGCTGTATAGTACACCTCTTATGTAGTCTAGTACCAGTACTGATATATAACATGTATGTAGGCTATAAGCGTGAGTGTATGTATGAGGCAGTATACACAGTAAACATGATCTTATTAGTGATATGTATGCCATGGTGTATGTCTATCTTATAGAGTAGTGTGAGTAATCTCTACCAGTACTGATATATGATCTAGTGTGAGTAATACCTGCCTGAGTGACTAACTGACTAATAAGTACCAGTAGCCTATAACAGAGTTACCTTAATATGGGGAGTATGATCCAGTGATTGATTACATTGATCCATTGAACTGACTGATATAGTATATGCCTGTGATATAGATGACTACTCTTACGTACATGATGATATGTCTATCTGTCTATTTATCTCAGTATACTGATTATCTGTACTAGTGGTAGATATGCTGACTCTTATGTATATTATATGACCTGTACACCTATAGTACACAAGTGATTGATCTATAAGCTGTGTGGATGAGTGTACCGTTAACCTAGTCTTATGTATGACCTGCACATGATACTACCACAGTGATTATAAGTAACTATCTCAAGTGACTACCTTACTCATATAATATTCACATACTCCTGATTAATAGCTGATAGTAATAGTCTACTTATCTGTATCATTAACCTAGTCTTATGTATGACCTAGTATATGTAATCTCTACCAGTACTGATATATAAGCTGTGTGGATGATTGTCTATATGAGGTAGTAAGCATAGTAGACATAGTATTACCAGTGATCTGTACAGTATAGGATAGAACAGCTGAGTACCCTTAATATCACCAGTGACTCTATCAGTTATACTAGTGAGCTTATATAGTGTCAATGATGAACCTGTTACTCTTATGTATCAGTAGTGTACTCTTAATACCACCAGTGACCTATAATGATTATTTATGAGTATCACCGATGACCTGTACTTATATATCCACTAGTGACTAATAATAGGCTATCCTTGATATACACCTGACAGTAAGGATATAGAAAATAAATGATCAGCATGGAGTTAGTAGTGTAGTAGGCACAGGCCATATAGGGCTTTAATTTCTCTTATACACTGTACCGGGTAGTCTATAGGATAATAAGGGAGGTAGTTTATCATATAATAATATACTCATCATTGTTAGTATTATAGTATATAGACTATATGATCTAGTATTATAGTACCTATACCCTATACACCCTTTAATTTCTCTTATACACTGTGTCAGTACGTACTACCAGGATATAACTATTGTCCATGTTCTCTATTCTTATACCAGTGATTCACCAGAGTAATAGAGTAAATAGTCACGTGGACCTTTATCATGTATAAGTGACTATCTGTCATATGTATAGACTACCGGTATAACCTTATCTTCTATTATAGGCATTAACAGTCCATCATAGAAAAATAAATGACCAGTACCAGGGTTAGTCCTTAGTAGGCACATCCCCTATAGAGCTTAAATTTCACTTATCAACTGTGTCAGTGTGAACTATCATAATATACCTACCACCAGTGATTGATCAGAGTAATAGAGTAAATAGTCATGTGGGAGATCTTCTGTGTACCAGTTAATCATACAGTACTAGTGACATATACATATCATGAGTAGAGTATCTTCATCCTTCATACCAGTGATTCACCAGAGTAATTATATGATTCATCATGTGGGCCTTTATGAGTACTAGTGATAACCGTGTAGATAACTCTGTGTAGTGCAGCATAGAGCATACTAATACCCTTAATACCATAGTCATCATGTGAGTCTTTATGAGTGTTAGTGATAATCATGTACAGTATAGGATAGAATAACCCAGTACCCTTAATACCACAGTCATCATGTGAGCCTTTATGAGTATCACCGATGACCTTAATAGTGACTGATTGATGGACTGTATGACTATCTCTGTTATATGATCAGTACCTCTGTAGTATACAAGTGATCGAGTATTATGTGTATGATGATAGAGCTGTTGACTAGTAATAGTACTCTTATCGAGAATACAGGTGACTTATTCATATGTGCATGATAAGCGGAGATGTGTATACTATAATATATCAATAATACCCATACTACTGATTATACACCTGATAGTGAGGTTATAGCCTCTAGCCTAGATACTTACCACTAAGGACCATTACCTGTCATATAGGGTAATACCTTATCCTCCCTAGTGACTTATTCATATGTGCATGATACTACCTACTCTTTATACCAGTACAAGTAATGGACTATCTTACTCATACAAGTGACTGATTCTTATGTACACGATGATATCTCCCTATTGATTACTCTCATGTATATTATATGATCAGTACCTCTGTAGTATACAAGTGATTGACTCTTATGTGTAGGATGATTATATGACTCTCTTATTGACCAGTACAAGTAAGCTATAACCTATACTCATTGATGGTCTGTACGAGTATCTATACTTATTACAGTCATGACTACCAGTGAATGATAATACCCGTGATCTGTTGATTATATGACTCTCTTATTAATCAGTAGTAGTAACCAGCATATGAGTACCTTACTCTTATTAGTACTAGTGAGTGAGTGTTATGCTCATGATGGATCTTATATAAACAGTGGACTAGTATCATACCGTGGACCTTATATGTCAGTAAGGGGTTATCTTATATCACCAGTGAGCTTATATTAATGTCAATGATTGATATTTATCAGTATAGTGGACTATGTGTATTACTGTTATACCTGTAGTGGACTAGTATCATACCGTGGACCTTATATGTCAGTAAGGGGTTATCTTATACCAGTAGTAGGGTAGTACAGTACAGTAATAGCATGCTAGTGATTGAGTATTATGCCTATGATGGTATATACCTCTCTGTACAGTAGACATGATTAACTGATATCTTAATTATCTATACAAGTGAGTGATTGAGTAACTATGAGAGTATCTCTGCTATATGATCAGTACCTCTATACCCTACCAATGACTGACTGTTACATGAATGATGATATCTCCCTATCGACTAATCCTATAAGTGTCTCTACCACTGATCCGTACAAGTGACTCATTTAATCGACTAACTCTTATGCACATGATGATATCTATACCTGTACCATGGATAGTAATAAGTGGTGTATCTCATTATCTCAGTATCATGGTTATTCACACAAGTAGCAGACTCTAGTAAGTACCTCCCATTAACCAGTAATAGTAACATCTTCAAGTAATGACTCTCATGAACTAGTACCATTAATCTCTACCTGTACCATGGATAGTACTAAGTGATCTATATCTTCTACTACATGCATGACTACTAGTGAGTACTGTTAACTGACCTTAGTGTATCATTGTGTGTTGTACCTCTCATACCTTAGTATCTCATTACTCTTATTCATGCAAGTGATTCATTTAACTGAGCTGTGTGAGTGCTTCATTACTCTTATTCATACCAGTAACTGACTAGAGCATATCACGGATAGAGTATCTTACCCTTATTCATACAAGTGACTGATTACCCTTATTACCCTTAAAGAGATGATTACCTTGATGTGTATAACTGACTCACTACCCTTATTAATACAAGTGAGGGCTATGCTGATTAATGAGCTGTATGAGTATCTCTATCTGTTACATGCATGACTATTAGTGAGTTATAATACCGGTGAGCTATCTAGGAGTACCAGTGAGTATGATTAACTGACCCATATAAGCAGCTCATTACCTTGATTAGTGTAGGCTATACCAGTGACTCATTATACTGATTGAGTGTTATGTCTCTCTTATGCTCATCTCAATACCATGATTAGTACCAGTGATTGACTCTTATGTGTACGATGGATCTTATATAAACAGTGGACTAGTATCATACCATGGACTAGAATAACATACTCACTCTTCTCTATGGGTATACCGTTACTATACTCTCAGTATTAGTCTACTCTTATATTCACGTATCACACCTATCCTTTAATAACCTCTCATTGACCGTGTAACTAGTGACTATAGTGATTAGTTATCTCATATCACCAGTAGAGTAGTACAGTACACTAGTATCATACCATGGACCTTATATGTCAGTGATTAGTTATCTGCGTGCACGGTAGACCTTACTACTCTTATGTATCAGTAGTGTACTATGAGTGTACAAGACAGTGACCTGTAAGGGTTATACCACTCAGTGGACTATATATTATTCATGTATCACCTTATAGACCATCAGTCATTCTCTTATACAAGTAGTAGTTTATGTGAGTACCAGTCAATGACCTTTATATCACTCAGTGGACTGTATATTATTCATGTTGATCTTATATTAATGTCAGTGATGGACCTATTACTCCTATGTATCAGTAGTGGATTATTCATGTACAAGGCAGTGACCTGTAAGGGCTATACCACTCAGTGGACTATTAGTGTACCTGTCAATATCATGCATATCATTAACGTGGCTCTTATAACGCTAGTGTCTCTATCATCTATACCAGTGTGCTCATGTAAATACCAGTCATGGATCTTATGGATGTTTAACAGTACAGTATGCTAGTATCATCCCATGGATCTTTAATTATCAGTGATTAGTTATCTCATATCATCAGTAGTAGAGTATATTCATCCCATGCACCAGTAGACTACTATTAATCACCGGTGTATGACCTTAAGATGATAGTATAGAGTATCAATACCTCCCATGCTCCAGTAGACCATTATTAATCACTAGTGTCTGTGTGAGTACCCTGGATATGACTAATTGACCTGTTGATTATATGACTATTATTGACTAGTAACAGTAAGCACTACTAGATACTGATCTGTACGATGTATGGGTATATCTCTCTCATGGATAATATTAATGATCTGATGATGAGCTTACTACCTGACTATTACACTGAAGTGAGTATCTATCATAGACAAGTACAAGTATTGATCCTATACACTGAGTAGATGATGACTATGTAACTCTTATGCTCAGGTGAGTATCTATACCAGTAAGTGATAATATTAATGATCTGATGATTATATAACTCTCGTGGACTGATACAAGTAACCTACTCCCTAGACTCATTGATGATCTGTGTAGTATACCTCTCTCATGGATAGTAACAGTGAACAATAAGATTAATAATCAGTACCTGACTGTTAGACTCTAGTAAGTACCTCTCATTGACTAGTGTATGTAATGTCTACCATAGACTCCCTGATGAGCTGTACGAGTATCTGTGTTTATTACATCCAGGAGTAACAGTGGATAGTATTAATGATATGATGATTATATGACTCTCATACTCTAGTAAGTACCTCTCATTGACTAGTGTATGTAATGTCTACCATAGACTCCCTAATGATCAGTAGAGTACATATCTCTCATGGATAGTAACAGTGGACAATACTAGTGAGGTGTTGATTATATGACCCTTATTATCAGGTGAGTGTTATCTTCAGTACCAGGGAGTAGAGAGTATATGACTATTATGCTGAGTACATGACTCTTATACTTAGTGTCTTACTCTTGTACTAAGGTGAGTAATCCCTGTGAGTACCCTGGATATGATTAACTGCTCTGTTGATTATCTGACTCTTATTATCAGGTGAGTGTTATCTTCAGTACCACCCTAGACTCTCATTGAAGTGAATGATGAATACTTGACTGACTAGTACACTACCTGTAATACAGTAACAGCGTGACTTTATCGTGTACCAGAGACTGATCTTAAAGTAAATGATAGATCCTGTGGATAATTAACATGATTGAGTATCCTTAATGTCCATCATACCTCTCAATGACAAGTAACAGTAACATCTACCAGTAGTGACTCTTATCTTCTTATGCTTAGTCTCCAGTATCCCTTAATCTCTCGTGAGTATGTTATTATCTCTTATACCTCTCAATGGCATAGTCTCATATAGAGTCTCATGAATCCCCTATTCCCAGTACTCCTTACTCGTGTACCAGAGATGGATCTTAAAGTGAGTGATAGATCCTGTAGGTGACTAGTATTACTGATCAGTACCTTTATATAACACAGAGTGATCATGGATTAGTATGTTGATGTAAGACTTAGTGATGAGTACCTGACTAACTGATGAACTATGTATGTTGATGTACCATTACACTGACCTGTATTCAATGATATGAGTGAGTATACCATGTACCAGAGACTGACATTAAAGTAAGTGATTGATTCTATGGATGACTAGTACTATTGACCAGTGTGTACACCTAGAGCTTATAGATGACTAGTACTACTGAGTAGCTGACTGACTATTATACTGACCTGTAATACATCATTAGAGTAAGGGGAGTATAAACCATAGAGTGCGTAGAGTATGAACCATATAATATCCTTGATAGGGTACAGTGATAGTAGATGAGTATAGGGATACACCAGAGTAACCAGTGGACTAACCAGCATGCTGACCTTTAATCTAGTATCATGGTGACTTTACCCTGTAGTATATAACACCCTTGATAGACCACAGTAATAATAAGTGATCATATGGATACACCAGAGTAACCAGTAGACTGATTAGTGCTAGTAACCTCCACCAGAGTAACTCCTTGATGTGAATGATGAATATATGACTGATTAGTATACTGACCTGTAATCTAGTACCATGGTGATGTTAGCATGAACAAGAGACTCTCATTTAAGTAAGTAGTATCTCCTGTGGATGATTAACATAACTGATTATCTCACTGACAGACTAGGGAGTACATGATTAGTATTGATACATGAACATGAATAGTATAACAGGGTAGTATAGTGACTAGTACTGATATATGAACATGAATAGTATAACCCAGTGTTGATTATTTACTTATCCTTGACCTATGAGTGATATAAGCAGATGATTGATATATTCTATTACTTGACCAGTACCTTGACATAAGACAGAGACTACTGCATAATACTGAGTGATAATAGATGATCATATGTATATACCACTGTATCTCACTGACAGACTAGGGAGTACCTGTAGTATAAGTAACATGACAAGAGTGCTGATAGATGAGTAGTATTATGTATATCCAGTGAACAGCATACTCTTATGTGTCTATATGGACAGTACTGATAAGCAGAGTAGTACAGTGGACATTTAATGACTAGTATTATCTTATGTATCAGTAGTAAGTATAGAGTATGAATAGTATAGTACCATGTACATCCAGTGAACAGCATACTCTTATGTGTCTGTATGCGCTGTACTGATTAACCCTAGTAATATATGATCATACGGATGTACCACAGTAATTCATTGAGTACATTATAGATCCTGTGGATGATTAGTGTTACTGAGTATCTCATTAATAGACCAGTACATTGATATAAGGAAGAGACTACTGTATAATAGATGATCATATGTATATACCACAGTAACTCATTGATTGACTGGTGTATATCTAGAGTATCAGTAATAAGTGTAGGACATGAATAGGCTAATGTTATGTATCTCTAGTGAATAGTGTACTCTTATACGCCATGTACCTGATTAATAGACCATGTGAATGATTAGTATGAGTGAGTATCTATAGTATCAGTAATAAGGACAGAGTGATGATAGTAAGTAGTATATGTACCCATGATGAACAGTGTACTCTTATGTGCCTATACATACCATACTGATGAGTAGAGTAATACCACGTACCTTTAATGACTAGTATCTCCTCGTGTATCCTACAGATGACCGGTTAATAGGCCATGTGGATAACTAGTATAGAATGTAAGAGACTACCAGTATGTACTATAGATGATGACTCATTAATAGACCGTGTAGGTGACTAGTATACCCTGTAAATAATGACTTATTAATAGGCTGTATAGATGACTAGTATACACCATCATTAACAGTACCTTTATAGACAGTTGATACCTGGATTTTATGCCTATCTGCCCTTTAAGGACTAATGTCTCCCCATGTACGTGTATCCTACAGATGAATATCAGTGATGTATAACATATTATCCATAGTGACTAATGTATCTACAGCATGCACAAGGTATTAATAGTGACTAGTGTGCCTATACGTACCATACTAATGAGTAGAGTAGTCTTATGTATCACCTGTTAACACTAGTGTCTCTATGGGTAGTATCTTCTCATGTATCATAGAATATCCTCGATAGAACACAGTGATGAATACCTATTACCTTGATGTATGATAGTCTCTTATGTATAACAGTGATCTATACTCAGTAGCTAGTGTGCCTATACATACCATACTCCTTAACAGAGTAGTACTATTGATGAGTGTAAGTTACTGCCATACTCTCTGTTCTCTGTATACACCAGTAATGACTAGTGAGTGACAAGTATCTGCCTAGTACCAGTAAGTATATGCTCTCTACCTCTCATAGGCCAGTAATAGTGATTATATGACAGTACTGATAGATGAAGGAGTATACCTGATGAATCACTTATATGATATTATCTTATCTTCTGTACAGGGTAGTAATAGTGATTATATGACAGTACTATTATATGAGGGAGTATAGGAGTGTACTAAGAGATGAGTAGTGAATAGTAGAGTACTAATAGACAGTAATAATGATTATATGATGCTTATACCCTATTAACAGCAGTGAGTGTATTATCTGTGTATTCTATGTGTAGTATTAGTGAGTAGTGATAGAGATTACTGATATGGGAGTACCCTGATATAACACAAGGATCTGTCTAGAGTAATAATGATGATTATGTTCTCTGTACCCATAGTGAGTATCTTACTTACCCCTTAAACAGGATAGTACTATTGATGAGTGTAAGTTACTGCCATACTCTCTATTCCCTCCATACACAAGTAATAAGCAGTGATGATGAACACGATGACTCTATTATATTGATGTACATGTCAGTGATATACTCTTACCTAAGCTTACACCAGTAATACCCAGTAATGGATGATGATTAATAGGATATGTCTACCAGTACTAGTCAATGATCTGTTATTTATATGAGTATGATGAGAGTAGTACCCATGAACCACAGTAAGGAGTATCAATGTCAGTGATGTGTAAGTTACTGCCATACTCTCTATTCCCTGTAGCCTAGTATCATGTAAGGTGAGTACTGTGCTTATTAAGTACCCATGATTGATAATCTCTATGTTCCCTGTATAATATATGATCTACCAGTGAGTAGTACAGTAGTGATACCTCTATTGTACAGTAGTGATACCTCTATTACCTGTAGCCTAGTATCATGTAGCCTATGCACCACACAGATGAATGATTAATATGTGTATCTCTAGAGAGTAGTATCTTATTATATCTCCATGTACAGTACCGATAAACAGAACAGTATAGTGTATCTTTAGTGTGTGCTTACCATGAATATAGTAGTATGATACATATCCACATACCATAGTATATCTAGTGAGTAGTGTACCTAGTAACCAGTATACCTGTATGTACAGTATCGATGAATGATTAATATGTGTATGTTCCACTAGTGTTCTATGTTCTGTATACACCAGTAATGACTAGTGATGATAAGTATGAGTATGATAATCTCCTATTCACCTGAGTGACTATTCTATTGAGTATTCTGTATGCCTGATGTATGAGTAACAGACAGTGATTAATATTCTATTACCTGTACTGTATATACCATGGATAGTATTGATGAGTCTAGATGATGTATATGAGACTAAGTAACAGAGATGAACACTGGATATGTAAGTAGTGGTTAATGCTGAGTATGTATCATGGATATGTATAACTGATGTATGAATAACACTGAGTGATATAAGATGAACCATGGATAGTATAGGTGAGTAACCTGTATCCTCCACTGACTCATGAGTAGTCTATATGATTATCTGTCTTCTGTGTACACTAGTAATAAACAGTGAGAGATGATAGTGAGTATGATACATCTACCTGTATAGTAATAATGTCCTATTAACCACAGTAATGAGTATTCTATATCCCTGATGTGTAAGTACTAGTCAATGACTGATATTCTATTACCTGTACTGTATATACCATAGTGACTAAAGGACTGACTATTTACCAGTATCTATGATTATTGTCTATATGAGTAATAGTATCCGTATACCAGAGTATGATATCTGTTATGTGAGAGTACCTGCCATAGTGATTATAAGTATTGAGTATTTATCTGCTGTATTGACTGTTATATATGAATAGTAGTGAACTATCTAACTAGTGGCTATATACCAGAGTATGATATCTGTTATGTGGGAGTATCTACAATGGACCTGTGAGAGTGATATGTGATGATGATATTCTATTACCTGTACTGTATCTACCAGAGTGATTAATACGATGATTATCTCCCGTATAAGTGATCCTATAGAGTAAGTACTATGCTGAGTATCCCATATCCCTAGTATGTAACCATGAGTCATATAAGTATCCCTATCTCCTATGTATAAGTAACAGACAGTGCTATATATGATGATTATCTCCCATGTAAGTAATCCACTAGAGTAATAAGTATGCTATACTACAGTAATAGTCTATCCTTGATGTAGCATAGTAATACACTGATAAAGAATTAAATACCACTACTCACTATAGCTAATAACTACCACAGGCCATGACCCTTAAAATTCTCTTTATCAACAGCAGTACCAGTAAAACAGTAATCTCTAGTCAATGAACCAGTAAACTCAATAATGGTCTACTCTCACCTGTGCATGAACAAGTAACAGACAGTGCTGTATATGATGACTATAGTATATATGAGTGATCCACTAGAGTAGTAAGTATTCTATTCAGCATCCTGGGTATATAAGTATGAGTCATATCAGTGTTCTATATCCCCTGTTCCCTTTAATGATCAGTTATTTATATGAGTATGATGAGAGTAGTAACCAGTGATTCACTATAATAGATGAGAGTATTACTTACCTGTATACCATAGACTAGAGGACAGTAATGGATGATGATTAATAGGATGTGTCTACCCATACTAGTCAATGATATTCTCTGTACCACACAGTGATCTGTTATTTATATGAGTATGCTGGATGCACAAGAGGTTATAATGATTAATAGGCTCTATATGACCATGTGCCCTAGATAGTATATAACCCTGTACCATAGATGACATAGTCTAGTGTATAAGTATCCTATACTCTCTGTACCACACAATGATCAGTTATTTATATGAGTATGCTGAGAGTATAACCAGTGATTCACTATAATAGATGAGAGTATTACTTACCTGTATACCATAGACTAGAGGACAGTAGTGGATGATGATTAATAGGATATGTCTGCCAGTACCACACAATGATCAGTTATTTATATGAGTATGCTGGATGAGTGAGTAAGAGACAGTGATTAATATGATGACTATCTTCCATGCACGTGATCCACTATAGTAATGAATGATCTGTTCTGTACCCTGGACATGTAAGTAAGAGGAGTGAATGATCTAGTCTATACCATGAGTACACTACAGTGATTGAGTACTTGTCTGTTATAAGCATGAGTATTCTATTCTGTATCCTGGATATGTAAGTAAGAGTAATGAATGATCTAGTCTATACCATGAATATACCACAGTGATTAAAGAGATGAGTATAAGTGAGTGAATACTTGTCTGTTATAAGCATGAGTATTCTAGTACCCATCATGGATATGTAAGTATTATGCATCAGGGTGTATAGATTACATGTATAGTCTATTAACCAGTGTAGAGCTTCTAAATGAGATAACTACTGATATAAGCATACAGCAGTGTGGATGAAAAATAAAGGTCACTATAGGGGTAGTAGGTAGAGGCCACATGGGCTAAATTCTCGGTTATCAACAGTGTCATGGTAGTACAGCTTATATGAGCATATGATGGATATGACAAGCATGAGTATTCTATCAGTACCATGGTATGTAAGTAAGAGTAGTGAATGAGTACCCTATACCTGCTGTATCCGTAAGAGTGATGTATGTCTACCCTATACCTGTCATACACCAGAGTGATTAAAGGATACTATGTGATCATTAACCAGTAGTAGTCAAGGATGTCTACCCTGTAACAGTAATCCACCACAGTGCTTAAAGGGAGTTATGTGATCATGTATAATCCTGAGTTACCAGTAATAGTCAATGATGAGTATGATACATGAGTATATACAAGAGTGATTATCTGTAGCTATCCTGAGGGTATACTAGTAAGTATCTGTCTATCATGGATATAACAAGTGATCTACTGGAGTGCTTAAAGGATCAGTGATATTCTATTGTCTACCTGTCATCTACTACAGTGCTTAAAGAGTTGATTGATTACCTGTATAGGCTACAGCTACCAGTAAGAGTCACGGATGTCTGTTCTATACCTGTGATATGCTAGAGTGAGTAGAGTGTATTATATGTCTATTCTATACCATGCACTAGACTGATTAAAGAGATGATATAGTACAGTGAGTGAACAAGGAGAGTAAAGAGAGTGGGTGTCTTATATTATCAGTACAGGGTGTGTAAATAAGAGTCAATGAAGTACACTATATTACCAGTACTACCTATGCATGAGTACACTAGACTGATTAAAGAGACGAGTATGATGATGCTTTACACGATACAGCTAATAGAGAGAGTTAAGAGAATGAGTGTTTATATAACACAGTGAGTGACTAGTATTAGCATGCTGATGGCTTATATGTTACTATACCCTGCACTAGACTGATTAAAGAGAGTGAGTATGATGATTAATATAGTGAGTAAGGAGTACATGAATCAGTGCACTAGTATCATATATGAGTAGTAGAGAGATGAGTGATTGATACAATGAATAGACCACTAGTATTATCCATGTGCCTGTAATCAGTAGACTAGAGTAACAGAGATTCTATATCCTCCCATGACTCTCATATGTACAGTATAGCCTATAGTAACAGCAGAGACTCTAGATGACTAGTATTACCACTGTCCTTATATCCTTATACCTGAGTAGTAGAGTAGTATAAGATCCTGTATATCAATGATGAGTATGTATACTACTGCTGTGCATAAGAGTAGTAAGAATAAGAGTAGAGTACTAGACTGAAGTAAGGATAAGAGAAGTAACACCAGTGATTAATTATGAATATCTGCCTAGTGTAGGGTATATCATCTATCAGTGAGTCTATAGTATTACCTGAGTATCCGTAGTGTCTGTAGTATCCTTAGTGTGCCTGCTATAGTAAGAGTGCTGTATAAATCACCTAGTCATAGTATCCATGAATCTGTAGTATCCTTAACTAGTACCACGTACCGTCATTATGTGAAGTATATCATCTATCAGTGAGTCTATAGTACTACCAGGGTATATATAATAGTATATGATCAGTAGGGTAACAAGGAGAGAAGTACCATGTCAGTGCCACCGTTTAATGTCAAGCATCAGTGTGTGTATTAGAGAGTAGTAAGAGTAAGAGTAGAGTACACGATCCTGTATATTAATGATGTGTGTGTATCAGTGATGAGTGTATATACCATGGATGAACCTGACAGTAAAGAGCGCTATTATCCATAGAGTATAGTATGAGAGTATAGCATAAAGTATCGATAGTATCAGTAGCATGCATCAATGACGGTATAATGAGTACCTAGACCATACAGTGACTTACCATTAAAGAGTGAGGTTACCAGTAGAGTAGAGTATCTAGATATCACGTAAAGAGTAATGTACAGTGTATGTAAGTACCCTATTCAGCTAATGTTATATGTAGACTAGAGTATGGGAGTATAACTAGTATGTGTACCGTGTACTGACTTACCAGTAAAGAGTGAGGTTACCACTGATAGAGAGTACTGTACCTTTAATGTAAGATCCCTATACTGCTGATGTTATACGTAGACTAGAGTATTATGATTACCTGTACTATGGATAGAATCATCTGTAGTGACTAGTGTTATATGTAGAGTAGAGTATCTATATGTCATGTAGAGAGTAATGTACAGTGAGTGTAAGTACCATATCCAGGTGATGTTACCCATGAACTAGAGCATATAGATGTCACGTAGAGAGTACATTGTATGTTATTACCTGTAGTGTAGAGTATATGTATACCATGTAGAGAGTGCTGTATCCTTAATGTGAGTTCTATGTTCTGTTGATATTACCCCTGTACTAGAGTATGATGGTATGACCGGTATCCTTATCCTATATAGTATTATCCGTGGTGATCAGTATTATCAATAGACTAGAGTATTATGAGTATCTGTATCATTGAGGGATTTACCAGTATTGACCGATGTTACCCTTATAGAGAGTACAGTGTGACTACCTTAACAGTAGACTACCATGATGGGTATAGTGGAGTGTTCACCAGTGAGATAATAAACAGTACTGTTAATGACTATCTTTTACATGTAACTAGATCCTATGATGATGATTAATGATGTCCTTATCTTCACCAGTGTACTTAATAGGTCTAATGAGTGTATATTATCCAGCTGACTACCTTAATAGCAGATCAGTAAGAACAGTACATACCCTCCAGCTGACTACCTTAACAGTAGACTACCATGATGGGTATAGTGAAGTGTTCACCTATAGAGTAACCTGTATGACTAATAGAGTATTCACTAGAGAGAGTAACATGTACGACTACTATAGTATTTACCTGTGAGAGTATCAGAGAGTTTATTATACCAGTGAGTACAACACCTGTGAATAGCAGAGACCTTAATTACCTGTGAGAGTGACATATCATCCATAACACTAGAGAGAGTAGTACTAGAGTATCCTGTGTATCACCTAAGTAGTACCATCATATCCATAGTAATACTAGAGTACATATCAGTAGTACCCATAGAGAGACTAGAGTGAATATAAGACTGTGTCAGTGAGTAGTATAGTATAGTATCCTCATATCCATAGTAAGGCCATAGTATGTAATAGTCTACAGTACCTGTCAATAGTATCAATAGTGAGATTAGAGAGAGTATAAGACTCTGTCAATGAATAGTACAGTACCTTCATATCAATAGTAGAGTATAGTATCCTGTGTATAGCATAGTATGTAATAGTCTAGAGTATCTATCAGTAATACCCATAGTGAGCATAGAGAGTATAGAGAGAGTAATGTTCTATCAAGGGTTAATATCCACAGTATCAGTACATTAGTAGTAGTATAGTATCCTGTGTATCACCTAAGTAGTACCATCATATCCATAGTAACACTAGAGAGTATAATACCCTGTATGTCCCCTTAATGGTATCATCATAGAGAATATAAGACATTGATATACATAGTACTGATATACCCCTATCATCTATTATAGCGCTTACCGGGCATGTGTAGAAAATATTTTCATCACCAGGGCTATTAAGCATTATAGGTAGTAATAATACTGTATCAGTGAGTAGTACAGTACAGTATCACCTTAATGGTATCATCATATCCCCTGTAACACTAGAGAGTATAATACCCTACCAGTGATTAGTATAAGTAGTACCAGTACATGAGTAATACCAGAGTACCATACATATAACCTTACTAGTACATGAGTAAGAGTAGATTATCCAGTGTATCACTTTAATAGTACTAGGGTATCAATAGTGAGAATAGAGAGTATAATATCCTATCAATAACCAGTGTCCATAGTATAAGTATATGAGTAGTAGTATAGTGTACCAGATATTACCTTAATAGTATCATGATGCCCACAGTAACATTATAGTACCTGTCAATAGTACCCATAGTGAGAATAGAGAGTATAATATCCCATCGATGATTAATACTAGTACCAGTACATGAATAGGAGTAGATGATCACTAGAGTAAGTATCTGTCTGGTGTAGAGTAACAGTGAGATAACCACAGTAGTGTCAGTATAAGGTAATCATTGACTGTATGAGTAAGTAGTAGTAATAACAGTACTCTGTAAGGATGATAGTACCAGTGATGTAAATATCGACTATTGAGGGTACAAGCATTAATGAGTATCTGTCTGGTATAGAGTAATATCTCCCATATAGAGTAATCAGTCACCACTATTTAATGATTAGTACCTGTCCTGTACACAAGAAGAGAAGACATTGATCATTAGTAGGGTAGCCTGGTAGTAGCAGTATTGATTAGTGTGTGCTTATTCCTTAGTAGTGAGTAGCCGTGTGACAGTAAATTTTTATCATCAACAGCCCTTAGTGTACTATACAGTAACAGGTTTAATATACATCTCATCATTAGAGTACACAGGAGGGATACTGTGGTACATGATACTTATATGACCGGTCTACAGTGAAGGATTGTTCCTTAGTAGTGGATAGCCAGGTGACAGTAAAATTTTATTATCAACTGCCCTTAGAGGGTTATATAATAACAGGACCTTATATGGTAGTAGTAGACATTGATCATATAAATATCAGCACTGTACCGTATCCTTGATTAAATAGCCATGAATAGGAGTAGAGTATTCATAGTAACATTAGAGAGAGTAGTATATCACCAGTGACATGAATAGAGTAACCTGTGTGACTAATAGAGTATTAATCCTGTATTCACCATAGAGAGTATCAGAGAGACTATTAACCATGTATGATAGAGAGTAGTACCTTACCAGTATTAGTCATGAGTGTTCACTAGATGATCATGTTATTATTAGTAGTATCAGCATACCAGTAGTAAGAGTAGAGTATCCTACACATAACCTGAACAGTATCCTTACAGAGAATATGAGACATTAATATCAGTTAACCAGTGCATGTGCATCATCTACTGTAGTGCTTATAGGAGTAATAATGCTGTGTACATGAATATTATAGTATCTGCTGTAGTATAGTATAGTATCCCCACAGAGAGTATAGTACCCTTATATCCGTATAACCAGTACATGGACATCATATAGTATAGTACCTACTCACCCGAGTATCCATATCATCAGTTATTACCAGTGTAGGGATAATACTATCAGTGAGTATGAGATAATAAAATACTAGTCATCCTGTGAGTAAGATCAATCAATCAGTGTGAGAGAGGATAAACATCAGATATTCACTGGTACTATCCTGTGCATGGAATATAAAGATCATATAAGTGTATCATCAAGTACACATACTCATATAAGATAGTCATGAGAATCTATCACTAGGGTTATTAATCAGTGTAGGATAGTAAGATCAATCAATCAGCTATATTAATCAGTTCTATGGAATCCAGGGTACACCTAAGACAGACAGTGGCTTGTATGGTATAATCACTAGCCTGTTATAATCACCAGATAATCACTAGACTACTATAATCACCAGTATCAGTAACCTATAAGTAGTATACTCTGTTCTTGTTAGTAGTAGTGACCTATAAGTATCAGTGTGTGTATACTAATGTCATTGATGTACCTTTAATAGTGTCAGTATCAGCACTGTATAAGCTCTATGAGTATACTGGTGTCATTGATGAGAGTAGGCTGATGATGTATTAATAGTATGATGTTCTACTGGTATACTAATGTCATTGATGTACCTTTAATAGTGTCAGTACCAGTGTAGACTATAGCATGAATAATAGAATCATCGGTTATTACCAGTGTATGAATAAGATAGTCAGAGATAATAAGATAATGAATATCATCCAGCATGCCTATAAGTACTAGTGCGTGTATAACACTATAAGGGAGATAGTATCAATAACATGTATCAGTGTCAGCTATTAACAGCATGGGTATATAGTAAGCTGTGTTATATCAACCATAGACCTCACTATTAGCTATAGGCCCTACAGGTGATTAATTTTTCTATGATGGACTGTGGTGGAGCTATATCAGTAATAGTACTCCTGTTAGCTGTATTTATATCAGTCAGGTGTATCAGTATCATCTATTAACAGTATGGGTATAAGTACCAGTATGTGTATAATACTAGAAGGGAGATAGTATCAATAACATGTATCAGTATCACCTATTAACAGCATGGGTATACAGTACAGGTATTGTGCACTGTGGGAGAATAGTGAGTAGATGAAGGACATAGTAGAGTATCCATATCATCAGTTATTAACACTGTAGACTATAGCATGAATAAGAAGATAAACAAGAGAATCATCAGTACACTATATCATTAATACGGCACGTGTACAACTAAAGAGAAGAATAGATCAATAGGACATATCATCAATGTAAGTATCAGTGTCATGTACAAGTAAGAGTATCTACAGAGGTGATGTTAGTACTACAGTTATACAGCAGTGCATCATAGAGAACTTAAGGAGGCTGTGTAGGGTATAGGTAGTCCTTAGTCCCTATAGGCCAGATGAGGGTAAAATCTCGTTATCAACAGTCTACTAGTCTATAGTGAGTATATAGTACACAGTGATACATAACCTTTAATGATGAGTGTGTTACACAGGTAATTATCATATGTATAGCATGAACAGTGGATGATATAAGAATAAAGAGCTCTATGGAGGGTATTGACTGTTAGGTATCATGTACTGTCTAGTAGTATGGTCTTCACAGGCCAGGTGAGGGTAAAATCTTGTTATCAACTGTAGAGTAGGGTAACACTGTAAAATCAGGTCATCAACAGCCTACTGGGTATTACAGAGTAAAGGACGTGTAAAGAGTCTATTATCAGCACAGGTGCTATATTAAGGATAGTCATGAGTGTACTATAAGCATGCATGAGTGTACTATAATCTGGCATGAGTGTGTTATAAGCCTACATATTAATACTATGGGTGATATATAGAGTACATGGGTATATTAAACATCACAGGTACTATTAAGCTGTATAGGAGGATACTGAGTACTTGTATCATTAACAGTACATAGACATATCAATCATCACAGGTACTACTTAGTAATGGGTATGTAAAGAGTATACTTATCGGTACGTGGACATATTAAGCATTACAGGTACTATTGAGTAGAGGTCATATAAAGAGTATACTTATCAGTACATGGGTATATTTATCAGCATAGGCACTACAGAGTAAGGTCATATAAAGGGAGTATTTATCAGTATAGGTATTACTAGTGGACTATTGATATCATTATATGTTATTCACTACAGGTATACTAATCAGTACTGGTGCAGGTAATGTGCTATTCTCAGTTATTATATTATCCACTACAGGTACTACGTAGACTATTGATATCATTACATACTATACGCTACAGGTACACTAAGCTGCAGAGTATGATACTAAGGAGAGTACTATACTAAGAGCTGGTATGATTAACAGTATCGATCACATGATCTTATAAGTGTGTGTAGAGGATATATCAGTACACCCTACAGGATATAGTACTAGTGGTCATATAGTATAACCTTACATGATATATCACTAGAGGGTATATAGTATAATCTTACAGGATATATCAGCATACCTTACAGATATAGTACTAGAGGGCTTATACAGGACAGTTTAATGGTATGTAACAGGTGATGTTAATATTACAGTTATACAGCAGTGCATGACAGAAAAATCAGGGGTCATAGGGCTAGTCCTTAGTAGCTACAGCCTAGGTGGTGATTAATTTTTTATAACAACACTGTACATGACTATAGTCTAGTAGGGTAGTAGTATCGGGTATTATCTTAGTAGTATATATGAGTGATGTATATTCTATAGGGCTTATACAGGACAGTTTCATAGTATGCATAGGTAACAGTAACTATAAGGTCAGCTACAGCACTAGCATACAGAGCTTATTAACCTCAGCTACAGTACTACCCATGCCACAGATCATCAGTACGAGTTTAACACGTAGACTGTCCGGTTTTCACGGTTCAGCCATGATGGGGTAGGATGTACATCAGGGGTACTCAGGATCTTCCACTAGCGGGTAATGGATACAAGAGCATTGCCTGGATAAAAGGTGAGTAGGTGGTATAGAGAGAGGAGAGAGAAGTATATAGGTATAGAGGTGATGAGCAGAGAAGGAATGGTGTATATGGGGAATAGTGGTGTTACATAAACCAGGTAATAAAGGTGGTATAATGGATGAGTGTTGGATAGAGAGAATAACAGGACTATTTAAGTGTCATACAGTGTATTATAGAATACTAGAACTACAGGGGTATTAAGTAGCATGGTATGTGTATAAGGTATAGTGGTATATGAAGGACATGTGTATTAAACAGTAGATGAATCAATAGGATATGAAGACAGTACTAATCACATAGTGACTAGAGCGATAATAGGAGATAGAGAAGGGTATACGGTTATCATGAGTACACATATGGGATAATGGGTGATAAGTAGAGTAGTATTAATAGACCGGATAATGGTGAATAGCATGATAGGTGACATGTAACAAGTAGTCAGTATAGGAATAGCCGTGCATAGAAGAGTATAGTATAGAAGAGTCGATTAACGAGTATCATCAATGGAATAACGAGTAACTGTAGAATCAGTGGTATTAGAGATAGTGACTATGGATCAGTGATAGTCATAATCATGAACTGTGTGATATTAACAGTATAAGTAATCACAGGCATACTAGTGAGCTGTAGATGTATCATGGATGAAGTAGCTACAGTAGAGTCAGTTATATTAATACAGTATACATAGAGCAGAGATGGGGATACTAGTGAACGATCGGTCGAATAACAGTCGATGTCATGATGGACGGGCCTTTTTACATCATACCAGAGGATGGGAGCAGAGGACCTGAAATAACGGTAGTTTATCACGGGTATATAGGATAGTGTAATTAATGACTTATGCATGTAAGGTAGAGTAGTATATTACAGGTAGGCATTATACAGGCACTTAAGCCGCTGGTGCCTTCATTGTATAGGAGAGTATGATGTATAGGAGTGATAGCCTTAAAGTATAGAGTAGTGGAGTACCATAAAGGGATAAAGAGCATGAAGAGACCAGAGAATGGAGGATATAGCAAGGTATTACACGTATAGGCAATAGCGATAGTGAGTATAGAGTACAGGAGTGAGGGTAATGGAAGTACACACATTAATAAGAGTGGTGTAGAGAACATGTAATGAAGTAAGAGTAAGAGAATAACACACATTAATAAGAGTAGTGAGGAGAGTTCATTGAATGGATACCGGTAATAGAGTCAGATCATGATAATGGAACATACGTAGATGAAGAGTACACGGACATAAAAGTATGAGTATCAGCGTAAGGGGATAAAGAGAATAGAGTAGTGGTATCATTATACATAGCATGAGTAGATGTACGATAATATTAGTCAACAGTATCAACAGTACGGTTAGTGGATGTATTATATCAAGTAGATGAATAGACATAGTCTAGTATCAGATGTATCAGTAGTATTATCATGAATAGTATTAATGTCGATAGTACAGTGAATAGTAATATTAATGTTAGTGATCCTATGAGTAGATATATAGTCATACTAGTATATGTAGGGGGTATTAACAGTCATATTAGTTTATTTAATGATGAGTCTCTAGTAGTGTTAGTTTATATAGTATCATCAGTAGTGTATAGTGGTCATGAGTAGATATATAGTCTAGAGTTTTAGTCATTATTAGTCTATAGTTGTATTAGTAGTCTTTATGGTGAATAGTATCAACAGCATGAGTAGATATATAGTCATCATATTTAGTATCAGGAGGAGGTATCTATAGTAGTATCAATAGTCTTAGTGGTCATGAGTAGATATATAGTCATACTCCTGGAGAATAGTACTAGTGTCATGGACTAGTATAAGAGGATAGTATAGTATAGTCATCAGTCTTTATAGGCAGGGTAGTGGTACTCTTCATAGGCCAGGTAGCGCTTAATTTCTTCTATCAACTGCTGTTAAGGGTACTATTAGTGGTCATGTGGTTATATGCAGCATAGTAGAGTATAGTAATTTGTGTTATCTTAATAGTATACATCAGTGTAGTAGAGCAGTATCATGTATTACCTTAATAGTGCACATCAGTGATACACCTTAAACAGAGATCATTATCGTGATTACACAGACAGAATAGTGCACATCAGTGATATATGTCCTATAGAGCTTATTAACAGACAGTTTCGTTGTATGTGGTTCACTAGACTACAGGTATAATAACCACA
Organism: Condylostylus longicornis; assembly: GCF_029603195.1. Taxonomy (NCBI): domain Eukaryota; kingdom Metazoa; phylum Arthropoda; class Insecta; order Diptera; family Dolichopodidae; genus Condylostylus; species Condylostylus longicornis. The sequence continues at coordinate 6,174 of NW_026578303.1, read as the reverse complement.
GGCAGCATAGAGCATCACTTCAACTCATCGGTGCAGATATCATCTACAGACTGTCCGGTTTGCACGGTTCAGCCTTATAGGGGTGGGAGACTACAGGATACCGAAGTAGAGCCTGGATGGTAAGTATATGTAATGAGGTACGTATAAGCATGGATATGACAGATGTATAAGGTATATGAAGACTATGAGGTATAGGGTATATGAAGACTAGGATGTATAACCTAAGATGTTGAAGAGAATGATGAGTATATATACATGTTATTATGTGGGTATGAGGTATACAGTAATGGCGAGTAACAGTAAAGATAACCACAATGAGACGAGTACAGAGAATGGAGTACCAGTAGAGATTATAACAGTAGATGTAACAACAGTGTGTGGATGAAAGATCGATATAGTTACAGTGATTCTAGTAACATCAGAAATAACAGCAGTGAATATAACATCAGTAGAGATAGTGATAATAGAAGTAGTGAACATAGAGGTAATAACTGTAGATCGGATAGAGGTATTATAGTGACAGTGAATGTTATAGGAGTAGGATAGCTACAGGATACCGAAGTAGAGCCTGGATAGGAGAGGGTGTATGTATGACAGAATAAGGTGAGATAAATATGATGTGTATATAACATTGATAAATATAAGTATAAGGAGGAAGAGATGATACTATATAAGTGTATGGTGTATATGGGTATATATATGTGTATGATGGAGTAGACAGCAGGGTAAATAGGCAGATTACTGGATCGACCGATTATAGAACTATTTAAGGGAGTAATCAGTGTACAGTGAAATACCGATAATTATAGAACTACAGAAGAGTCATACAAGGATTATGTGAATCACAGGATTATAGAGCTGTAGGAGAGATAGATATAAGAGTCAGAGATCATATAGTGAGGTATAGGCGTAAGGGTAAAGGGGACAGATTAAGGAGTATAGAGTATGAGGCATAGAGAGTATTAGGAGTACAGTATATAAAGCATAAGTCTTATAGGGGTGGATCACTGCAGGATATCCAGGGACTTCCATTAAACTACAGGAGAGTAACGGATACAAGGACATTGCCTGGATAGGGGGGTATATGTGAAGTGTACAACAATAATATAAAGATGTGATGTATAACCAGGTAAATAACAGGAGTATAAACAAGGGATATAATACCATGTATGGGTATGAGGGATATGTAGAATACTAGAGGTGTATGGGTGAATGTGTATATGTATATGTCATGTATATGAGTAGTAAGTAAGGGTAGAGTAATAGTATATGTGTACAATAATGACATGTATAGGTGAGTATGAAGAACCAGTAAGGGTGTATAAAGGAGAGTATGGGTATGTATAACATGAGTGTATTAATCAATGATAGGATATGATAGTACTTATCACCAAGGTGACAAGAGCGAGAATGGGAATACAGGTAAAGAGAATACGAGTAATGGCATGGTAGTAATGGCAGAAGAGTAGTGGCATAAGAGTAAGGGATAGACCAGTAAGGGTGAGAGAGATACAGAGTAATATCATGGATTAACCGAGTACGGATTATCGAGCATATGAGTATAAGAGCAGTATTAAACAGTCAGTGGAACAGATATACTGGAATAAGAGTAATGATTAAGGGTATGAGGAGTAAGAGCTAGAGAGTACGGTACTAGGATATTCATATATGGAGTATAGTTACAGTGATGATAGTGAACAGCAAGATAGTGATCGTACAATCAGTATATGAGTAGCGGCATACTATAGAGCTAGTGATTATTGAGCTGACATCAGTGACGATCATAGAAGAGCTTCCAGTAGTCGAGTCGGTCTGGGAGTGGATGCAGTTTAACGTCATACCCAGGACCCGATAACTTTAAGGTCATTCGAGGACCGGATACTCTTTTAAAGTCGAGTCCATGACCGGATTGAGTTAAGGAGTAGACCATCTCCGGATTAAGGTTAATGTCATTACCAGGACATGCTGAGGTTTAACGTCATACCAAGGACGGAGTATATAGCCAAGTCCCAGCTGTTGAGATTTAACGTCATGCCTAAGACGAGCTGCTAGAGGTACGTGTAGCCTACCACGATATGAGATTAACGTCGTGCATAAGACGAGGTGAGTTTAACGTCATCCGTAAGACGAGTGAGTTTATTTCTAATAGTCATGACTAGGACGTGGTTATTTTAATGTCGCCCATAGACAGGTCAAGTTTATGGTCAGTTCCAGGACCAGAGATTGTTAGAGTCTCTCCATGACTAGTTAAGCTTTTAGGTCATTCTAAGACCGGATATGCTATTTATAGTCCAGCCCAGGACTAGCACAGTTACAGTCTTACCAGGACCGGTTACATGTTTAGGTCATGTCCAGGACCGGATTAATATTAACGTCATTACCAAGACGAGAGCAGAGGACGGAGATAAAGGGAGTAATAGACATGGAGATAAGGATATCAGAGATGTATAGCCACAGGAGATAAATAGTGGAATATAGCACTAGTGGATATAGAGTATAGAGATAATATGGAGTAGGTAACAGTATAAGGCTACAGCAGTAAGGGGTAAAAAAATCTTTTTATCAACAGTAGGTATAGGCAGTATAGGTGTTACACAGTGAATGATAGAACGGTTAATCGGATATAAGCATTATTACCAAGACGAGAGCAGAGGACCGTTAATATGGGTAATGTAGATAAGGGTAGGATAGTACAGTAGTATAGTATATCAGTAAATACCAGTAATGTGGAATAGTGAGATTAAATGATGAGTATAGATGAGCATGAGAATAGTACAGTAGTATAGTATATCAGTAAATACCAGTAATGAAGGATAGGTGATTGAATACATGAATCATATGAATAGTACAGTGGTGTATTATAATAACTGTGGTAAAGAGGATCTTTAAGGGAATATACATAATGTTGGTAATATAGACAGGTATATAGTATCAGTGTAATATATGCACAGTAGGGGTATATGATATAATGGTATAACATGAGTATAGATGAACATATGAATAGTACAGTGGTGTATTATAATAGCTGTAGGGACCATGGTGGTGAAATTCTTGTATCAACAGCAGGAGAGGATAATATAGTGATGATCAAGTAGTGTTAATATGAGCTTACCAGGGTATTAAAGAGTAGGATATTACCAGTATTAGGGGTAGTATAGCTTATTAGGTGTTAGTAGGTATAGGGATAGAGGACATAGTGATGAGTTAGTATAGTAGCTATAAGGGGCATAACAGGTAAAATTCTTGTATCAACTGTAGGGTAAGGTACTATAGATATAACAGGGATGTATATGAGTATTAGTAGTGGTAACAGTAGAGTATTTATGCATGTAATGATATGGAGGATATGGATACACCAGAGTATTTATATGGGTGATTATAACAGAGTGTATAGTATTACATGATTATTAAGCATAGGAGGATACATGAACATAGAGTATTATCAGTGATGCACAGATACATAAGATGGAGTAGTTAATCATTATAGCAGGGTATTATACAGTATTATCAGTGGTGTATGGATGAGTAGAACAGAGTATTTAACATGAGGGATTATAGCAGGGTATTATATAGTAGTAGTGTTGCACTGATAGACCGAGAGAGAGTCCGTGGAAGAGTCAGCCATGAATGGAGAGATCTATAGAAGAGTCGACCATAAAAGGGTGAGATCGATAGAGTAGTCGAGCAGAGAAGACACAGGAAGTGATAGATAGCACATAAATAGAGTACAGGGAGTGAATAGTGATAATAGAACACAGTAAGGGAATAAACACACATGGGTGATAGAGCACAACGGTGAAGAGTCCATAGAATGGTCGAGTGACAGAATAACCGGATAATGGAAGAATAGGACCAACGAATGGATAGATCAATAGAATAACCGGATAACTGAAGGGCCGAGTAACGGAGTAGTCCAGTGGAGAAAGATCGATGGAAGAGTCGGTAATCAGTGTAGATAGTGATAATAAGCCGATTAACGGATAATGTCATAGAATAGTGATATCACAGGTGAACAGTACATGAGATAAAGGGTAATATTACACGAGTACAGGATTAAAGGTCACATTATACGGATATAGAGTATTCAGCCATCATTAAGGGTAGTAAGGATCATGTCGATTAACGGAGTAGTCCAGTGGAGAGAGTCCATAGAAGAGACGACCGTGAGTGGAGATATCTATAGAGTAGTCGAGTAGAGAGTACACATAAGGTGATAAATAGCACAGATATAGGACATAGAGAGAGTATACGTGTATGGATAGACCGATGATAGAAGTACCATAAATGGAGATATCTATAGAATAGTCGGCTAGAGAGTAAGTACCATAAATGGATAAATAGCACAGTAGTGGTAGAGATCATAGATTCAGTAGAGGAGTAAACACACATGAGTGATAGAGCACAATGATGGATGTAACGATAGAATAGTCGAGTAGAGAATAAATACCATGGATGGACAGATAACACGGAGAGAGATCATAGAGTACAGTAAGGGATGACACGTATAGGTTATAGAGCACAAGAGTGGATAGAACATAAAAGAGATGAATATATGAGTACACATAAGGTGAAGAGAGCATAGTAGTGATAGAGATCATAGAGTACAGTAAAGGGATAAGCGTGCATGGATGATAGTACTAGAGAGTATGAGAGTACATGAATACAGAGATAGGAGAACACACATAAGGAGACTAGTGTTATAGGAGTATAGCGTATAGTGACAAGGTAAAGGGAGATAGAGTACATGATATAGAGAGTCTAGAGTAATCAGTAGTGGACAATGCGCATATTAAGAGTCAGGTGTATGAATAGAGATAAGTGAGTGGATAACATGGAGTGATAGATACATGAGTATACATAGAATAGAAGTACGGTGTATGGACAGAGAGTATATGGAGATAAGAGTATAGGATAACCAGCAGTGGAGTAATAGCATAGTAATACACGAGTATGGATAGAGAGCTATGAGTATAGATAACATGGAATATCTAGTGTCTGAGTGATCGATAAAGAGAATATTTAACAGGAGTCACAGGTAGAGGATACAGAGAGACTATAAGACAGTGGTGTGTATACGAGAACAGAAGAGCTCATGATGAATATACGGCTGTGGAAGTACTGTAGTGGAGTATCAGATAAAGTCATGCTATCGACAGTAGAACTAATGACAGTCAGGGTAGAGATAGTATGGTAGAGATAGAGTTTTCGACTAGTTGCATTAATGATCATATTAGTAGATGAGTAGTATACCAGTATCAGCTGTATTAATATCAGTAGTATCAGTGGTACAATGAGGAGTATTCATGGTCTAGTGATGGGATGTACGGTATTATGAGTAGTATAGTATCATGAGTAGTATACAGTGATCATATGAGTATATCTAGGGTGTAGAGTAGTATAGTCTGTGTGATATTAGTAGTCTTAGGGGTAGTACTAGTATAGTGTCATCAATGTCAGTGATTCAATGAGTCTATTAATTGTCATGAGTGGATTTAAGGGAGTGTGTATAGTAGTAGTAGTATATGTACAGTGAATAGTATGAGTAGTATACAATGATCATATGAGTAGATACATGGTCTTAACGAGATGAGTAGTATAGTATGTATGATATTAGTAGTCTTAGGAGTATATTAGTAGTAGTAGTAGAATAGTCTAGTGAATATCATCAATGTCTATAGTATAGTGAGTATATGTATGGTTATGGAGAGTATGGTATTAGTAGTGGTAGAATAGTGTTAGTAGAATAGTACATTATATGAGTATCAGTAGTATAATAGTACCAGGAGTATATTAGTAGAATAGTGGTATCAGTAGTCTTATCATGAGTAGTATTAGCATAGTAGTAGTAATCATCTGAGTAGAGTTAGGGTCATACTCCATGAGGATATCACCAGAGTTAAGGTCCAGTGTAAGGGGATAGTGTCATATAATCAGGTACAGGGTAATAAGGACAGTGTTATATGAACAGTACTACAGGTGAGCATAATAGTCTATAGTCAGGTTATACACCAGTAAGAGTAGTATACTATAATGAGGTACAGCATTAATGAGAGTAGTGTACTATGGACATAAGGATGATATAATAGTCTGTGTAGTATCTAGTGTTAGTCTACAGGTATTAAAGATATGAGTATTATGGGTAGTCTACTACAGTATCAGGGATAGTGATATTAA